>NW_007249466.1:0-29001 GCF_000164805.1 Carlito syrichta
ATGCTGTTTAGTGTTCATGTCTTTGTGGGTTTTGGGGGTACCTTGTTGGTGTTAATGTTTATTTTCATTCCACTGTGGTCCGAGAAGGTGCATGGTAGAATTTTGGTCCTTTTAAATTTTCTTATGCTTGACTTATGGCCAATTATTTGGTCAATTTTGGAACACATTTCATGCAGTGATGAGTAGAATGTGTATTCTCTGGTCTTTGGATGGAGTGTTCTGTAGGTATCAATTAAGTCATTTGGTCCAGAGTCACACTGAGGTTCCGGATCTCATTGCTGATTTTTTGTCCTGATGATCTGTCGAGGGTTGTGAGTGGGCTATTAAAGTCCCCAGTTATGGTGGTGTTTGAGTCAATATCTTTCGTTAGTTTTCCTAGGAGTTGCTTTATAGAAGTTTGTTCACCTATGTTAGGTGCATATATGTTTAGGATAGATATTTCTTGTTGATGGAGTGAGCCTTTTATCATTATGTAGTGGCCCTCTGTATCTTTTTTTATTTTTGATAGCTTAAATGGTATTTTGTCTGAAATTAGGATCATGACTCCTCCTTTCTTTTGTGTTCCATTTGCCTGAAAATTTGTTTCCCATCCTCTTACTTTGAGTCTGTGCATGTACTTTCTAGTGAGAGGGGTCTCTTGAAGGCAGTATATTGTTGCCTGGTGATATTTTATCCATTTTGCCATTCTATGTCTTTTCAGTGGTGCATTTAGTCCATTCACATTCAGGCTAATTATTGAAATGTGAGAGTTCATCCCTATCATAGAGTTCTTATAGAGTTGTTCTTCCACTTTGTTTATTGCCTTTCTTTTATTTTTGGGGTTGGTTCATGTGTATTTTATTCTTTTTCCTGTACTCTTGGGAAGAACGTTGCTCTGTTTTTCCCCTTTCTTCTTTGTTTAGTACTTTCTTTAGTGTTTCATGAAGAGGTGGTTTGGTAGCAGCGTAAGTTCTTAGGGATTGGATATGGGAAAGATTTTAATTCTCCCTTGCTGTTGAAGCTTAATCTGCCTGGGCAGGTTATTCTTGGTTGAAATTGTTTATCCTTTAGGACTATGAAGATAGAGCTCCAAGCTCTCCTAGCCTGCAGGGTTTCTGTAGATAAATCGGCTGCTATTCTAATTGGTTTTCCATGGTAGGTGATCTGGCCTTTTTCTCTTGCTGCCTTTATGATTTTTTCTTTTATGTCTACTTTGTTTAGGCGAATTATTATGTGTCTAGGAGTTGGTTTTCTGATTTGTTTTCTTGCAGGGGTTCTCTGAATCTCTTCTGTTTGAGTTTTTGCATCATTGATTAGATAAGAGAAGTTTTCTTGAATGATCTCATAGAAGGTTTGTTCCAGTATGTTCTCTGTCTCTCTTTCTGCCTCAGGAA
Organism: Carlito syrichta; assembly: GCF_000164805.1. Taxonomy (NCBI): domain Eukaryota; kingdom Metazoa; phylum Chordata; class Mammalia; order Primates; family Tarsiidae; genus Carlito; species Carlito syrichta. The sequence continues at coordinate 1,374 of NW_007249466.1, forward strand.
GGCCAATTGCTCTTAGGTTAGGCCTCTTGAGGTAATCGCTCATCTCTTGATGGTTTTTTTTCTGTCTTTTTGAGCTTGTTTTCTGTGTTTTTGAGAGTTTGGGTTAGTTCTATATTTTGTTCCTCAAGCTCTGAGATCTTTCTTCTGCTTGGGTAATTCTGCTTTCCATGCTTATCAGTTTGTTATTTATTTCATTCACAGTATCTTTATTACTGTTATCTCAGATATCAGATCCTTTCTAGTTTCTTCTTGAGTCTCCTCAATTCTTTTTCATCTCTCCATTATTGTCTTGTGTCTAGGTTTGTATTTTGAGACCAGTCATTCTGGTGGCTCTTCATTGTTTGCATTCCGAAGTCAGTTTTCTCAGTGTCTGCCCTCCCAGGAGTCTGGGAGAGACCCATATTCTTCTTTTGGTTTTTCTTCATTTGTGTAGATTTTTCTCTCATCCTGTAGTGGCTAAAGTCCCTTGAGTTCTGATCTCTCACTTCTTCTTTGTTTTTGTTGCAGGCAGCTAGACTGTTGCCTTGGAGGTCTGTAACTCTTAGTTGTCTCAGTCTGTTCAGTGTAGGGGAGGGGCTTTGTCTCCTGTTTAATGTTGTCACTGTGGGAACCGAGGTGGAGGCTCTGATAGGTGGGCGGGGCAATGCAAGTCTGCCTTCAAAATGGTGGAGGTGGTAGTTTTACTTTCACTTTTAGAGATGCTTGTGTGTGTCTCTAGGCGGAACCAGCTGCACAGCTGAGCGCTGGATTTGGGGTGCCTCCAGCAGGCGGGGGGGAGGAGAGGGTCAGGTGTTCCCTTCTCTGGAGCTGGGAGCCTCCGATAAGCACCTTACGCAAGCTTGGGGTTCTGCTCCCTTACACAGGCTTGAGGTGGCATGCTGAGTGCCTCAGCCAGGGTGGACCCGGGGCTCCAGATCTCCAAAGCTCCAAAGGGCAGGTGGTGGCCTGGGTCCCTCCTAGGACACTTCAGCCAGAAATGGAACTGGTATCTCTGAGGGGCGGGCACCGAGAGCCTCCCCGGGTAACTGGCAGCTTTGTGCTGGGTGCTAGTCGTGATGATGTAGCCAGGGATGGAGTGGAGATCTGGGATTCAGGATTCCCCAGCCAGTGGGAATTACATATATAGTGGAGCAGCAGCAGCCAGGCCACAATATCTGGCCCTGCGTGGGACCAGAAGTCCCCAGGCCTCGTACTAGTGTGACTGGCGGTGGGTAGGGGGCTGCAGGAAGAAAAGTAAGGGTGTTTTTGGGAACTCGCGTTCAGAGAGTCTCACGGATCCACCTATGCCATTGCTATCTTCAGGAGTCCCCCCTTAAACTAGTTTTTATTAAAGCAATTGTTGCTATGGTTACACTCTCCTAGCACCAGCTGGCCTAATTCAAACTTCACTAGCCCCCCTAAATCAAACTGAACTAACCATACTTCTATAATAAAATGGTTACTTAAATTTTCTTAATCTATGTAAACTATTTTCTAAAACCTATATCTATAAATTTCTAAAGGTCACATCAAGAGAACCTGTGACCTGTACTAAGGCTCCTCAATGTGACTCAAAGCCAAAGTTAAATTGTGATAAAGCAAAAGACCATAAGCCATGGGGAATGGGAACAATAGACTCCTAGGTTAGCTGTGTATCTTCCGGTCTCAGAGTTTTCTGTTAGAGCCAGCTGGAGCTTTTCTTGGTAGTTTGTGCCAAATGGAAAAGGAGGGAGGGAATGGGTCAACAGCTCCTGAAAACATCCTAGTGGTCTTGGGATCAATGGCCCTTCTTGATCCCTAACGCTCAGTGGGCCTCCATGGCCGGCTCTCAACAATTCACTAAACCTAAGTTTCCTCTCCTGTGAGATAGACTCATCATAGTTCTTATCTTGAAAACTCATTAGAAAAATGAAAGGAAATTTAAGGTAATATGCAACAAGTTGCTGTTGTTATTTTCAGCATGAACTAAGCAGGAATCCAGTTTTGGAGATGTGTAAAAAGATAGAGATAACTTGATCACATTCAGAGCCAAAAGTTAGTTCAATCTTTATGTAAAGAGAATACAAAGCCTTGAACACCCAGGAGGGTGTTACTACGAATGGGAGGATAAAGTGGAAGGTGAAGAATCGTGTGAGGGTGGCTTTGTCGACTGAGAAACCTCCTCAAATTCACTCAACTAGATTGGTGCCAACATAGGGGATGACTGATAAGAGGTTGGTAATGACGGTGGTGCCTCAAAATGATATTTGTCCTCATGGGAGTACATAACCTATAAATGCTGCTGCTATAACAGTGAATAATAATAGGATTCCAATATTTCATGTCTCTAGGAAGGTGAAGGAGCCATAGTATAGGCCTCGGCCTACGTGTATAAATAGGCAGAGGAAGAATATAGATGCTCCAGTTGCATGTAAGTATCGGATAATTCATCCGTAGCTCATGTCTCGGCAGATATGTGTTATGGAGGAAAATGCGGTTATTGTATCTGATGTGTAGTGTATGGCTAAGAATAGTCCTGTGATGATTTGAAGTCCTAGACAAATTCCTAGGAGGGAGCCGAAATTTCATCATGCGGAAATATTAGAGGGTGCAGGGAGATCAATGAATGATTGATTAATAATTTTTATAAGGGGGTGTGTTTTTCGTAGGTTTGTCATTAGGTTCTTGTAGTTGCATAACAACGGTGATTTTTCGGGTCATTAGTCATGGTTTAAGTCCATGTGGGAACTAATGACGTATGTTGTGTTTTTATTGAGTATAATTTTTTTAATAGGCTTTATTGGGTTTTCTTCAAAGCCTTCTCCCATCTATGGGGGTTTAGGTTTAATTATTAGTGGAGGGGTTGGATGTGGGATAGTATTAAGTTTTGGTGGTGTTTTTATTGGGTTAATGGTATTTTTGATTTATTTAGGTGGAATGTTGGTTGTATTTGGATATACAACGGTGATGGCTATGGAGGAATATCCGGAGGCTTGGGGGTCAAGCGCTTCTATATGAGGGGTGCTGTTGTTAGGTTTATTATTAGAGTTGTTTGTGGTAGTGTGGATAATATATCGTGATAACATTGGGTTTAAGAGTTTGGAGGATTGGGTTGCTTTTGGGGGTGATATATTTAGTTTGTTTCGTGAAGATCTGTAGGGGTGGCATCTTTATATAGCGGTGGTAGTGGCTGATAGGGGTGCTGGTTGAACTTTATTTGTTACTATTTTATTGTGCTTGAGATTACTCGGGGTTTTAGATAATGAGAAGGGTTCCAAGTATCATAGTAATGAGAAAGGATAAAAAGTATAGTTTAATTATACGTGATTGACTGGAGGTGATGGTGGATGTATGCATATGGACTATGGCTGTAGTTTTTGGTATTGTTTTTTCTAATCAGAGAAGGTCTAGAAGTGAGGATGCTGTATTTTGGCTTATATATATATTTATAAGGGGATATAGGCGGTGGGTTGTAATTGGAAAAAAGCCTAGTAAATTGGAGAATAGAAGGGGTTGAGTAGGTCATTTTAGTTTAAGGAAATATGTGAGGTTATTGAGTTCTATAGCTAGTGTAAATCCTATGATAGTTACAGTAAGTGCTGAGAGTTTTAGATATAGTGGTATGGTTATTTGTGGAGTTATTATAGGAGGAATGGAGTGCGAGATGAGGAAACCCGCGAAGATGCTACCTAGGGCTAGGCGTTTAATGGGGTTGATTAAGTAGGGGTTATTTTCATTGATGCTTGTTGAAGTTGGGAAACGGGGTTGGCCTAGGAGTGTAAAGAAGATGATGCGGGTGCTGTAAACGGCTGTTAAGGATGTGGCAAGTAGTGTGATAGAGAGGGCTCAGGCGTTGGTGTATGAGGTATTGGCGGCTTCGATGATTAGATCTTTAGAGTAGAAGCCTGTGAGAAAGGGGGTGCCTGTGAGAGCAAGGCTCCCAATAAGTAATGAGGAGGAAGTGAAGGGTAGAGTTATAAGTAATCCTCCTATTTTGCGAATGTCTTGTTCATCATTTAGGCTATGGATAATAGATCCTGAACATATAAAGAGTATGGCTTTAAAGAAGGCGTGAGTGCAGATATGGAGAAATGCTAGATGGGGTTGATTAATTCCGATAGTTACTATTATAAGGCCCAGTTGACTAGAGGTAGAGAATGCAACAATTTTTTTAATGTCGTTTTGTGTTAAAGCACAGATTGCCGTGAAGAGGGTTGTAATGGCCCCTAGACATAGTGTTATAGTTTGAATTATTTTATTTGTCTCTAGAAGGGGATAAAATCGGATTAGTAGAAGAACTCTGGCTACTACTATAGTTCTTGAGTGGAGTAGAGCGGAGACTGGGGTTGGACCTTCTATGGCAGAGGGAAGTCATGGATGGAGTCCAAATTGTGCGAATTTTCCTGCAGCCGCTAGAAGCAGACCTAATAAGGGAAGTGTGTTGGAGTTGGGGGTAGTAATAAAAATTTGTTGAAACTCTCATGAGTTGGAGTAAGTTAAGAATCATGCTATTGCTAAGATAAAACCGATATCTCCAATACGATTATAAAGGATTGCTTGTAGGGCTGCTGTTTGCATCTGTTCGTCCATATCATCATCCGATGAGGAGGAAGGATATAATACCTACTCCTTCTCATTCAATAAAAAGTTGGAATAGGTTATTAGCGGTAACTAAGATTAATATGGTGATGAGGAAAATTAATAAATACTTAAAAAAGCGGTTGATATGGAGGTCTGAATGCATATATCATATTGAGAATTCTATGATGGATCATGTGACAAATAGGGCTACTGGTATAAAAATTGTGGAGAAATAGTCTATCTTGAAGTTTAGGCAGAATTTCATAGTTTGAATAGTCATTCAATGTCAGTTAGAAATAATTGTCTCTTGGTTTATGTATAAAAATATGAATATTGGAACTAAGCTTGTTATGAATGCACAGGCAATAGAGGGCCACCAGCCACCTCTCTGTTTGGGAACAGGCTCATTCTTCACACTGGCTGTTTTGGACCCTGGCGAAGCTAGCATCACTGTCCTCATTAACTCTCCCTCCCCAGTCCGCGCCAGGCTGACTTCAGTCTTCTCACCCCTGGGCAGGTGCATGTGGAAACAGCCTAGCATGCATAACCAAGTCCCAAAACACTCCAACAGAAAGAGGCCTACAGAGTCGGGGTAGATCATATGGGTTCTAGGCTCTGATGAGCTCAAAACCCTCCTCCCCCTCACACGAGATCTGTAGCAAATGACAATGTTAAACTCTCCTGTGCTTCAGATTTCTCAGATGCAAAATTGTATTGACCTCATAGGGTGGATTAAATAAAATGAAGCCTATATGGGCTTAGCAAAAGATCTGGCTATTGCTTTCAGTATACCTATGACATGACAAGGCCATCATACGCTTTTTGGATGCTGTAGATCAATAGTAGCTTTTCAAGTCACCATTTTTGGGGTTTTCTTCCTTCCAGACAGGTCTAAGATGCTGCAGTAAAATCTGAGCCTCTCTGGGGTCCCAAGGGACTATTTCTTTAAATGGTTGGGATAAGCTTACCTGGAACTCTTACCTGATCTCTATAACACGGGGACACTTACTTGAGGGGCAATTAGCTGGCTATAAAAATACAACATATATCAGGACAAATAATCTGCGGGCAATGAGAAATAAATAGATGTTTGATGGGTCACTACAACCTGCCATGCTCTGTGCATTTTCACACTTATTAATTTATTTTTGCAGTGATCCCACATGGCAGATAGTAATATCTTCATTTGACACATGAGGCTACCAAGGCTTACAGGGCTGCCTCCCTTCAGCTTATGTCACTGCCAAGTAATCCATGCAGTGTTCTATCCTAATAAAGACTCTGACACACTGTCCTCTTATGCTGATCTTTTGGCTCCACTGTTATTTTTTAAATTCACGCAAAAGTTTCTCAAATATACCTCCTTTCCTCTATAAGACTATTTATTCTTCAGTTCCCTGCAACTAGACTTCCACTTCCAGCTCTCTAGTGACCCTGTCACTGGAAGGTCAGCAATGACCTACCTACTCATTACCAAATTCAATCTTTTCTCACTTATCCTTCTTCTTCTTCTTCTTTTTTTTTTGAGTTGTAGTCTCACTCTGTCACCCAGACTGGAGTGCAGTGGCATGCTCCCGGCCACCGCAGCCTCGACCTGCTGGGCTCCGGCGATCCTTCCGCCTCAGCCTTCCAAGTAGCTGGAACTATAGGCACATGCTACCATGCCGGGCTAATTTTTTGATTGATTGTAGAGATGAGGTCTCGCCAAATTACCCAGGTGGCTCTCGAACCCTTGGGCTCAGGCAGTCCACTCACCTCGGCCTCCCAAAGCACAGGATTATAGGCTGAGCCACTGAGCCCGGCTTATCCTTCTTCTTTTCTGGCCCATTCCACATTGATGGAAGTTCTTTTCTTTGGACTCTACAACAAGATACCATCCCGATTTACCTCTTCCCCCTTAATCTGTGTCTGCTTCTCTGTGTCTGTTGCCTCTTTTCCTTTCTTGTACACACAGATTGGGCCTCGTTTCTAGATCACTCTCTTTGAGAAACTCATCTAGTGGCACAATTTTACCTCTCTTTATGCTTTCCACTGTCTAAACTTGTGTGTTTTATTTGTTTGTTTTTGTTTTTTTGAGTTGGAGTCTCACTCTGTCACCCAGGCTGGAGTGCAGTATCATGCTCACGGCCACCGCAACCTTGACCTGCTGGGCTCAGGCCATCCTTTTACCTTAGCCTTCCAAGTAGCTGGAACTACAGTCATGCGCCACCATGCCCAGCTAATTTTTTGATTTATTGTAGAGACATGGTCTCACCATGTTGCCCAGGCTAGTCTCAAGCTCCTGGGCTCAGGCAATCCTCTTGTCTTGGCGTTCCAAAGTGCTGGGATTACAGGCTTGAGCCACTGCAACTGGCTAAACTTGTGTTTTTGAACTTTGCATCTGACAAGCTGCAGGCATTTATAGCCTGACGGTATCTTTCTAGACATGTTGCCGTGAGCTGCAGCTCCACAAGTCTAAGACAGAACTCAGTTGCCTGCTTTGATATTTCTTTCACTTTCTGATTTCTCAGTTTTTGCCAATGCTCCATGACTCTTCAGGGAAAAATCTCAATCACCTTTGACTACTCTGTATTCCAACCCTCAATATTGACTTAGTATCCAAATCCTCCAGCTTCAATTCCTGACCACCCAGTCATACCCCTTTGTGAGGCTCTGAACACCTCACACCTGGTTTATTGGAGTCATTTTTCAAATGCTTTCACTTCCTTCATTAACTCTCCAGACTGGGACACTCAATACCACACAGCCAGAATATTCTTCTGGAAATGCCACTTTCATTATATTGGTCTGCCCAGAAAGCCTACAAAATAAGTGACACATGCCTTAACTTGACTTGAGAAGTTCTCCATGATTTCCATATCTTTCCAACCTGTTTTTCCCACTGATCATCTATAAAAACTCTTGGCTCAAGTCAATGTAGACGATGTGTTAATTAGTATTAGGTTCAATTGCCAGTAACAGTGTAACCCCAAATAACAGCGACTTAAACATCCACAGAAGCTTTTTTCACTCTCGTTTTAAAAACCAAGTGCAGGCATCCCAGGACAGGAATGACAGCTCTGCTCCACCAAGTGATCAGGGACCCAGGCTCCTTCTTTCTCATTGCTCTACTTTGTGTGACCGCAACTCCCAAGATCACTTGTGATATGGATTGGCCATTACAGACCTAGCTGTCAAATCCAAAATGCAGCCAGAAAAAAAGAGGAAGGCATGAAGGAAGATACAGTCCTTCCCTCTAAGAACATTTTCTGGAAGTTTTATGTACCACTTCTATTTTGTTCTCACTGGCCCAAAATTTAGTCACATGACCAAATCCAGGTGCAAAGGAGGCTGGGAAATATATATCTTTTAAACTGTGGTGTGCCTGGCTAACATCTGGGGTTTTATTACTAAAGCATGAAGGAGAGAAAGGATATTGGAAACAACCATTAATCCCTGCTGCAGTCAATTTGTCTTTCCTCATGGGCCATGGCCATTTGTGTCACCATGCTAGGTTGCATACTCATCTCTCTTGCCTGACACACTTCCTGCTCATCTACATCCCGCTGCTCAAAGAAGTGTTATCACAGAGTTAAGTGAACACTGACCTTGGAATCACATGGAATCAGGTTCAAATCCCAGCTTTACCACCCCCAACTTTCTGTGAGACCTTGAACTTGCTAAATGCCCTGAACCACCACTTTCTCTGCTATCAAATGAGGTAACAAAACTCGTATCACAGGGTCATTATGGAGATCCCAACCGGCATAGCATAATACCTGGGACATAAAAGTTACTTATCGTGATAATCAATATAATACCTGAAAAGATTCAACTCAAGTTGTTTTCTTTCACAGAGACTTTCTTATCTGTTCCAGTTTAAGACTACTATGCCTGGCTTTGAACTCTTATAATAACATGGATACTATTGAGATACTGATGAGAAAATATATATATGCTGCCTGTGATATCTTTTTGGGGGGGAGGAAATATTTGAAACCTCAGGAAAGCTGAAAGAAGCGTGCTTTGACTTTTCTTGTATTGTTCCTTTAAGTGATTATGTACATATGCCCCATTTTCTCAACTAATTAAATATCTCTTGAAGGCAATGACCGTGTATTAAACAGGAAGCTTCCTTTGTTTTCAATCCTTTATTTTCTTTATCCTCTTAGTACTTCCAATGACATTTAATAAAAAGGTACATTTCACATCTCACTGTCTTCTCCTGTCTTTGATGATTTTCACGGATGTCCAAACGCCTGAAGGAAACAAAGAATGTGCAGGATAAGACTTTTAGGACTTGTCAAAATTGTCCATTATTGCCTTAAGGGCGAGCTCCAGGTAGACATGCCTTCCTCTTGCTTCTTACTATGCGCCATGACCTCCAGCGGTGTTCTTCAGACAAAAACCAGTTGCTAGGTGAGTGAACGAGTGAAATGTATGGATGAATGAATGACTCCAGAGATCCAACTTGTGATGACTAGGAATGATTCCGATGGTCAGATTTGTCTTGGAGAGAGCACACCCTTGGTGGTACACGAATCCAGGGCTCTCCACTGTGTCCTGCAAACCACAGTCGCCAGAGGCAATGCATGGCCCGGAGATGCTCTGTCCCTCTCTCAAATCCTCCTTTAAAAGAATTATTTTACCATGCTATAATATATCCTCTGGGGTTCTGGTAGTCTGATTAGTTGGAATTCATTGTCTTTCTGTCACGGGCACTACCGGGGGTTAGGATGGCCTTCCAAAGGCAGACAGAGCCGGTCTCCCTCAGCAACGTGTTCCTTTGGCCTGGTCACGTCTCATATTTGCAGGAGGTAAGAAGGACTCACTCAGAGATGGAGCAAAATCCCTCCCCAGCTACATACTTACAAGACGGCGGTGCTGCTAGGTGCCGTGTGTTGGGGGCACTCACTGTATTCACTCTTCACAAAACCTCCAAGGTCGGTCTCGCCATCCCGTTTTCCAAATGAACTAACCAAGAACCAGAGAGGTTCACACAACTGCCGAGGGCAGAGGCAAGACTCAAACCCAAGACTGCCTGACCCCAAAGCTTTTTCTTATTCCACTATGAAAGGCTCTCTGTGAATAACAAAGAACCTGTTCCAGAAAACATAAAAGCAAGCACGTTTGCTCTAGCAGGTCTAGTAGGAAGTGAGTGCACAGTGGTGTTTCACTTCCATCCCATTCTAGCCTTTGTCTTGCCCTGTCTCTCTGCCCCTTACTGGATCTCCAGAAAAGAAACTTGACTTTCGATGTCCAGTAGAGCCTTTTTGCCGTTCTTTGTCCAGGCGCTTGAGGGTAGAAATTAACATAGCCTTTCATTAATGTTTTAAACATTATTTCTACTTTATGAAACGGCCTCTTCTCCGAAATCACTGCTTGGCTGGAGATAATCATCACAATTTGGGTGCTGGGAGACCGACCTGCCTGAGACAAAGCAAACTCTCACTGAGTCATCTGCATCCTCTCTTCTCTTTCTTTCTGGCGCATATTATATATATTTTTATAGTCAGTAATAGACACGTAGGCCTATGACACACACATACACAATACACTGAACAGATAAAATGCATCACTATGCCCGTCGAGATCACCAAAGAGCGTGCCGGTTGAACAAAGGCTATAGCAGCCAGATGGCAGAGCCTGTTCTCTTTGTCTTGCTTTCCTCTCTTTCCCTCCTTGCTACCCACCTGCCCCTCCTCCCCAGCTCAAAGCACTCCACGCCAGGGCTACAAAGCATCGCATTCCTCAACAGGTTTAATCTTTGCAACATTCCGGCGTGCAACTTATTAAGAGGAGATTGTGAGGAGCTGTGAGGACGACTTGATGGAGACTTTTCCTGGATAAGAGGTCCTTGCCTGGGATTATCTTGACTTCATTTGTGGTAATCTCACCCGCCCCCTCAGCTGGCTTTGCGGTTCTCCAGCCGGTGGGGTGGGGGCAAGTGCGGCGAGAGTGATTAGCGAGGACTCCGCAGGGCTGACAGGAAGGTGGGCAGCCTGGTTGGAGTGAACTGGGGAGGGGGTCCGAGAACCTGTGGCGTCTGAACAAGGCCCTGCTGAGACAGCCTGGCTTAGGGGAGTCTCTGATAATTTTCTTCAAAATTCACAATGAGGCCAAACCACTTGCTTGACCTTGCTTGACTTTGCACTGACACGAGCAACAGGTCCCGAGGCGCCAGCGGGCAGTGCCCATGTCCTCAACAGGGAGTTCCCACCTTTGAAATATTTTTTAAAGTTTTTTCTAATTTTTCCTTGCTGCCTCCAATTCTGTTTAAAAGAGAATGCATGTCACTTCTGACTCTCTTTTCCTATTTAGTTGATTATTTGCACTGATGTTCAGATAAGTATAGTCAATGACTTATATGCAGACTTGGATCTCAAGACACCTCAAACGTTATCTGTACTTCTTACTAGTGGGAAAGAAAGGCCATTCCTTTTGCTAAGGGTTTTACGTGTTGCTGGAAGATCTCTTTTCCATGAAAAGGGCACAGTGATAGATACTCACTAGTGTTGGTATCAAGCACAGAGCAACTAGCCTGGTGAGCCCCAAATGAAGATGACTGCTTGTGAATGATAAGGACATTGAGGATGAACCCAGGGCAAGTTGTGATGGCAGTGACCACCTCACTTTGCATGACCACTAAGAGCAAATGGATAACAGTTTCTAGCCATGGCAGAGCATCGGGATTACCTGGGGAAGTTATTACACATATGGTTTAGAGCCTCTGGCTTTTTTGTTTCCGACAAACTCTAGTGGCATAGTCTGGTACAGGAATCACACGGATGGATGGAAGGGGGAATTAGAAGATTGGGAATTCAGCTGGAAGTCTCTTCTATATTGCTAGCAAATAGAAGGGGAAAGGAAAGGATAGACGAAAGAAATATTTCAAAGCAGAGAGGGCATATCTTAATCATTTATTACAACGAGGAGTGGAAGGGAGAGGGGAAGAGCTCCATTCTTTCAAAACTGAAAGACTGACAGGGGACAAGGGGGTGGAGAATCATGGAAAAGTGACACGTACAGCCATAGGGATTTTGCGAAGAGAAGCTAGCTTGAGAGATCACCCGGATGCACTGAGATTCAAACGAAAGTGACAACACCCGGCAGGCAGCTGGGTTGTGAGGGATGGAACTTGAATACAAACTTAGAACTTGGCTTATAAATATGGGAACCATCCTTCTATAGGTCACAATTTAAGCCCTAAGAATGAATGAGCTCTCCTGGGGCTGGAGAGAAGAAAAAAAAATCGCATTACTAAACTCATATTCTCTGCTTAGGACATAAGCAGTTCATCACAAAAATCAATGAAACAAGTAGCCAAATAAAGTCCTAAAGAGCTCTGACTGTGGAGCCACACAGTGAGACCACTGAGTGTCCACTGCCAAAGAACAAGGACAGTGTCTCCTATAAACTCCAGGGCATTCCCATGGCCATCCCAAGCCCTAGAAGGTGCCAAGTAGACTTGAATGCATCAGACCTGTTTCCTCTTGGTGCAGAGACCAAGCTTGAGAGTAAATTTCTCCTCAGTGAAGGACACATGGCTCATCCAATTTGATGTCACTCCTGGAACTTAAGTACTCTTAATTTCTACCCCTTCCCTAAGAATCTTGGGACTTCAGCCCCTCACTATGAGATTATTTTAGATGCCTTTGTGCCTAGAACCATTTTCTCTTCTGTAGGTTAAATGTTTATTCCGACCCGCATTTATATTCTAATTACGGGATCTCAAGGTGTTCTATGTCCACAGACCAATTATTTAATTGGTCTCAGTCCCTGTTTCTCATCTCAGGAGCAAGGGGGGTTGAACAAGACCCTTCGAAGATCTCGTTCGTTCATCACATTCTCTTTGGTAATGCTGTATGGTATCTTTCCCCACATCTGATTTATCTTTACATGTCCCATTGTCCATTATCCATACAGAATACCCAATAAAGGCTTGTTGAATGAATAATTGGGGTACAAAGGCCAGAGTAAAGTAGAACATGGTTTACTCCTGAACACTGACTATACCTTTTTTCCTTCTCTTTTAGCACAGAGTTTCTCAAAACATATTCCTCGAGATTCCAGCTCTGTGGGCTCAGATATTACTGTTGAATTAGAAAGTGGTGGAATGTGTTTGTGTGTAGGCAATTTCTCACAGGAAAATCCTGCCTTCTACTTTACTTTGGGAAATTCTGTGGTCAAATCAGAAACATACTAGGCTTTCTTTTCTGCAGGACTTCTCAGAGCCTTTGCGGTGCTAATGTATATTGTGAATTGCTAAAACCAGTTCTGCGGAAGCCGCTCCCATCATTTTTAAAAAAATATTTTGAGGAGCTAATTTCCTAAAGATTGCATTTTGGGAATCACTCTCTGGTTGCTATAAAATAAACTTAAAATATATATATGTACACACACGTACTAGAGTAGGATCTCAGATATAAGATGATTTCACTTTCCAAAAGGGGACTTTAAGAGAGAAAACTGAGAAAAAGGCCCTTAATGTGTGGGCCACAGGAATAGGATATTTTAATATCCATATGGGTTTTTGAAGCATATTTCATTTCATTCAAAGCAGTGTTTGTACTGCAGGTTTGAGGCTCCTGTAAAGAGAAGTTAAATCAAATTCCGGCACTCCCTGAGCGCTATAAAATTACTCATGAGAAACTTGTTGTCAATTACCAGAGTAAAATAATAGGGTGTTTTTTTCTCTCTTTATTTAAAATACCACTTCTCAGCCAAGCAGTCATAAGAGTGCTGTCAAAGGCCGGATGTGTTGTTTCCCAGCAGGGTTGGACAGATCCCTGGGACTCACCCACTGGGTGGATTTATGGTTTAGCTGGCATTCTGGATGACACCAGACAGTCTGGTGAGGTGCCCAGGAGGAGAGAGCCTGTGTATGTGGCTGGTGCCCTCCTCTTTCTTAAGATGGTACCCAACCTCTTGGTAGTTGTCAGTACCCCTGCAGATTTCGATTCTGACCCCAGTAGCCATGGTGGTATGGCTTTCTGTGGGCACGGTGGTATGCCTGTGCTGCTGATGGCTGCCTGTTTGCTGTTAAGAGATGGACGGAGAATTCCCACAGGCCACTGGGAGGCTGCCATATTGATTTCTGGGGGAAGCACTCCTTTTTCACTCTCTCAGGATGGATGTAAAGAAAACAGATGCTTTAGCAATGGAGTTGGGGTTTGCTCACAGCTCAATCCAGAGGACACATCGGAGCATCTCAATAAGTCACCACATTATAACATTTATAAGCATCCAACAATCATTGTATTTTCAGCTAGCAAGGAGCATTAGTCATGAGACCCAAGTTCTGATCTTGGCTATTTAAGCATTTTAGGGTCATTTCCCCTCCTTGGTCATAGCATTCTCAGCTGAATAATATCAACACTTACAAAGTACCTCTGGTGCTGAGTACTTTTGCCCATGTTCTGTAAGTATAATGCTCGCAATACTGTGTGTTGAACATTAACATCTGTGTCATTCCCAGTGCAGCAGAGGGTTTGAGTGATTTGTCCAAGGTCACACAGCAAGTGAAAAATGGACTCAGGAAGTAAACCTAAATGCTTTTTTCAAATTTGCTGACTTTCTTCCTCCTCATACTGAGGAAATTGAACTTGACGGTCAAAAGGTCTTTTCAGCTTTTAGTATCACCTTACTGTAGGATTCAGTGACCACTTGGAGGCCATCTCCTACTTGTGGCTCTTGTGGAATATAGAATTCAAGAGGGCGATCAGAGGTTATCTCAGCCTTTCATCTAGATAATGAAGAGATTTAGAATTCCGTCTTCTCATACATTCTTGGATCACTTGATCTCATTTCAATCAACCTCACTATTGGTGAAGCATCTTTCTCCTCTCTTTTCCTTTAGTCTCCCCTACTACCGCTCGAGCCAAAGTCAATTAACTCATTGGAGTTTAATCACACAGGTCATTAGCTCAGTAAATGCTATTTCTCATCAAGAAATGGAATGCATGACTCGACAGTCAGTATTGACTCATTTCTGATAAGACTTACTTTACTTTTACTTTCTTCATGTGTGGTTTCTATCTCAATCCCTCCTCCCCGCCCTCTTCCAGACTTCTCCAGGTCAAGCACTGATGTGGCTACCACATCACACTATTGGATTAGCTGCATCAGCTCCCTGGGGTCTCTGTCTTCATGTTGTCTGACTCTCCCCTCCAGCACTCTGAGCTGTCTGTCAGCTTTTAATCTTCTATCACTTCCCCTCTTCCTGTAGCGGTGTCAGCTCTCAAGCCTACGTGCAGAGAAGAAAAGTGAAAAAGTTAACTGTCTGAAATCTGATGCCCCACCAACCTGTTTCATCCTGTTGCCTGGTACAGCAGGGGCTGAAATACCTGCACAGCAGAAGAACAACCACAGGACATGGAGAGAGAGGAGGGGGAGAAGGACTCCATCTCCTTTTCATTCACTCTGGAAAATGCTTGTCAACATCTTCAAGGGTGCCTCAGGGTCACGGGGTCAAGGCAGCTCCAGATTATTATTTCCCTTAGTATAGCTTAGGAATGGTATTTATTCTCCTTGAAAAAAGAATGGCTAAGATGTCATGTGCTAAACAGAACCTTATGTTCTGGAAGGAGAGGAGAAATTCAAGCTTCAGTGATGTGGATTACAATCCTGGACATACCCTCAATTAGGTGTGTGACCATGAAAAAGTACCTAACCCTTGTTGTTCATTTTGCCACTTGAAACACATAGATAATAATACCTTCACCATGGGTCTCACAGATTGTGAAGATAAAAAAAGCAAAAGGTGTGTCATTATTATGACATAATAAATATGTCATATGAATGATAGTATAGCTATTTGTCTTGCAAGCATCACTTTCGTTGAGAAAGTTCTTCAAAGGGAGGTATTGCATTCCCATGGGCGTTCCCCTTTGGCTATATTATTTTGCAGTCGATTGAAAAAGGCCAACTGATTCGGATTATTTGTGCCTATTTTGTGTAACCGATTCGGACCTGTTTATAGATGTGAGAATGATCTGTTGCCCACTAATCACAGGGTTTATTTGAATAATTCTTCTGGCTAAATGAGCTTTTCTTTCTCTTTTTGGTTAAATGCACGTCTCCCACATCTGTGAGCTCAGTTGAGAGGAGCACTCCTCTGCAGAGAAAGCCGATTTTCTCATCAAGTTAGGTGAGTAGCTGACCTTTTCTGTTAAAACCCTTGCCTTCTGTTTGTTGTCATTCTGCAGCCATGTAACACAGATCACACAACAGGGGAAGCTTCGAGGGCTTTTTTAGTCATGAACTTTACTTATATTTCATGTCATCATCATAAGAAGTTCAAGGAAAGCTTTGTTCACAGAAATAAAGCCTCTGTAAGTCCACCTCTCAATTATCAGTTTGCAGGAAGATAGACTGAGGAGAGATGATGTCATCCGTATTATCTAATTGTAACTGTCACTACTCACCCCCGATGGATAAGTTACATCCATTCATACTATGCCGTTATTACATGAGAGAGTCTCTGAAAGGAATCAAATACATTTTAGTACAATAATTCCAGGGTTGTTGTTTTGAAAAGGAATGAAGTCTAAGCCATGTGAGTAGGAGGAATGTGCTTTCCTCATAGAAGACCAGATGGAACATCTCTAAGAACATAACAGTGGTGCTTACTTTGATGGAGAAGCCTTGCCTCTTAGGTAGCTTGTAAGTCAATCCGCTGCAGCTTCCTGCTGAAGAAGGTTTTCTGCAAACTTGAACTGCCACCATCTCCCCTCTCTTGGGACGCAGTTTCTTCAGCATTTTCAGCATGTAAACAAGCTCCTTCGTCAATAGAAGTTTGCAAGACAGAAGTGGCGAAGGAGGTGAAGGGTGGCTCTCCTGGGGGAAAAAGTGTGGGTTGCACAGTGGAGGCAAATATGGATCAGGAAAATGAGGACTGGCTCAGGTCAGAGGGAGCATGCCCATGGGACCCTGCTTCTCTTCGTCTTGGTGGTAGAAGGGGACAAGTAAGCTGAAGTCCTCCTCTGCCGCACTGCTCTTGACGAGCATCCTGACCACACAGTAGGAAGATATGGATGCTCAGTGAAGTGATTTGGAGGAAGACAGAGCGTCCTAGGGCAAGGAGACACTTCGGTTTCCTGTCACCTCATGGCCCGCTCCAACAGATAGGGCGAGGAGAGAGCAACATCCCTCAGCCCTGTGGCTATCCAGCCATCCCAGCATGGTGCAAGCTGTGGATGTCTGAAGACCGGCAGGGGCTGAGATGATCCCCCGAACACAGAAGACTTGAACCATTTTCAGATCTCTCCCTCCCCTCACTGGGGAGCAAAGTCTCTGAGACAGAACCTAGAGTCTTGTCCCTTAGAGGTCATTTACATATGATATTTCTACTTTGCCCTCCGGATCCAGGCCGTGTTCCCCTCTCGCTGCTTCTCTTTTCTATTTCACAGCTAACATGGGATTGAGGGACCCACGACAATATAAGTGTGAGCCCAAGTGGCTCTAAGTAGGTAGGGGGACAATGGCAAAATAAAGCACATTTAGCCCATCTCTACATAAAATAGAAATACCTGTATCCACACTCTGTTTCATGGCAATTCTAATTCTGTTCATGTGGATAAAGAGTAGCCATTCAATTTACAAGTGTGAAAATGAGGTGTCTTCCTTGGTCTTTTGTTTCTACATGGTTTAGTCAAGATTTACAAAGACACCCAAGGCAGCAGTGAGCAAACACCCCTTGTCTTTTCCACAGGTTTCTGCTGGAGTCATCAGCTGACCTCGAGTGGTCCAATAGTTTCTTCCCTTCATTTTAGAGAATAAGACAGGTTGAGCTGGTTGTTGCCATCTTCTTGAAAACATTTCCAGTTAGAAGCGAATGTTCCTGCCAGGTAGTTGGAACAGGGAGAATTTCTAGGGAGGAGTTGCCGTTGGGTCTAGTTCTCAAATCAGTAATTAAAATCTCCAGGGAGTGGGCTACTATTTTGTTGGTATCACCAGCTTTTGAGGACTTGAGGGATGAAGAGGTCGTGTTATTGTTGCTGTCGTCTGATTTGGGAGTAGGGGTCGCAACAGTCTTAAGTGTCATCTCTCCTTGGTTTATTTTCTCTGATAGGAAATCCGAACATAAAGTTCAGAAGGGCCCTTTATCTTGGGCCCCTGGCCATCAGAAATCCGAACAGATTGGACCCAAGCTTCTCCAAGCTTAAGGAGAAGACAATGTCTGCTCATTGGGCAACACTTCTCTTACGAGAGAGAAATTCACAGCACATGACCAACAACCTGCTTGCCAGCCAACTATGCAGGACATGGGACTCTAAGTGGGCGGAAAATGCTGACTCTTATTTTTCTAAGAACATGCTAGGGTGGAAAATCTGAGTCCTGGGCTTGCATCAGAAGATCTGAGTTTGAGTCGGGGCACTGGTATATGAATCTGAGAAAGTTATTTGAATTCTTTAAACCTTGATTTCTTTATCAGTCAAATCTGAGAAATAGTATCTTCCATTCCCTACTTTAGAGGGTTGTGGAGGGGAGAGAAAAATTAAAATAAAATATTTTTGTGGAAAGATAATTGAAAGTGACACGCGCAAAGCATAGCGGGATATTACAATTACTCAAGGAATGAAAAACCAAAGTGTTATAACTTATAAGCTTGATCCAAATAAAAGATGCACCACCCTCAACTCACTCCCTAACACAGCATCTTATCTGAAGCAACCCTCTGAACTTATGCTAGAAATATTAAATACTGAGCCAGGAGAATGACCAATTTGCTCTTGGTTTAATACTCTTGCACCTGCCCGCCATACAAAGACAGCCTTGTTCACCTCGTGGACAATCTCCTGGTGGCTTTTTGGGTGCCCTCCTTTGGACTTGGATGCTTCTAGAGCATGTGAACCTCACTCTCTAATTCTTTGCTTCAAGTGCCAGTGCGATAGCATGAGTGGTTTGCAATACGACGTTGTCCAGAAGCCCGTGGTCCCAGCAGATCTCAACAGGCGGACGAGCAGGCAGGTCCAGCACCAGCCGCAGAAGAGCCCCAGGCCAGCCGCCAAGTTTCAGCCAGGAAGGAACATCTCTCCCCGGAGTTTATAACCCTGCAAAGGAGGGAGTCAACAATGAAAAGCTGCTCCACACCCTTAATACCACAACATTACTCATGAACACCTTGCTGTTAATTAACAGCGGTAAATACCACAGCTATTTCATGTTGCTTACCTCTCTCTCAAGTAGCAACTCTGGACACTCAGCGGTGGGATGGAGAAGGGAGTTTATCTCCACAAAGTTTTGTAGGCCTTTCTGAGACGGAAGATCCAGCCATCCTGGTGGGTCACTCATTAAGGGGCAAACCAAATCCTGGTTTCGCTGTCCCCATCTTGCACTGAATGTAGGGTACATGGCCATGACTTCTCTGGAAAGCTCAAGTTGGAACCTGCTGATCCTTGAACATTCCAGCAAGTGCTTGTTTGATACAAACAAGTCTCCAATCGCCTATGAACCTCCCTACTTCCTGAGAGGACCTCCTGTGTGAGGGGGGAGCTCCCATCCAATGCTGACACATGGTCTTCCTCTTTGCCCGGTGCTTGGAAGATCTGACTCAGACAGCATTTCCAATTCTCTCCAGCAACATGGCTTTCCTATAAAGACATGGCCCCCTTGGGATGTTCAAATTTGTCATGGCATAAAACAGCCTTAAAAATTTTTTTTTAAGCCAAAAAACATGTATTAAGGACTTCTTCATGACAGACAATGAAGAGTTGAAGATGAATAGGGCAGGAATCATAGCTTTCAGAAACTCACAGTCAAGCAAGGTAGATGGATGGGTAACAAGTTCCCGTATGTTAGTTCATACATGCAACAATGGTGGAGGTCAAGGGGGCTCTGGTAACCCATGGAGAGTGTTGTCATTTTTGAAGGGGAACAACGAAATGAAAATTAAGTTTTGAAGGTTGAATAAGAGTTTTCCAGGAAAAGACGCTTTGGCATTTCAGGGAGAGAGAGAAATGTACACGCAAAGATGGCAAGGTATCAAAGAGCAAAGCATGTTGCATCCAACAAGGGCAAATAAATCATATACTTTTCTTGTAAATCCGTCTTACTTTCTAATTCTCGCTTTTCTGCAGAAACCATACTAGGTTTGCTTGATTTTATTTTCTGCAAATGCTGACATGGCACTCTTGTGGGTGTCTTACTACCACAATCCTGAGCACAGGCACTGAACATTCACTTTCTGCTTTCTTTGGCTCCCTCCTGCTCCTTACTGTGAAATACGGGGTTCAGTCTTCACTCGGTCCCTGTAAGACCCATTCATCCCAGACTCATTGCCTCTAAAAGCGATGGGTTCAAACTCATCTCTTTGACGTTTTCTAACTGATGTCTGGGAGTGGAGTTAGAGGAGAGGGCGATGTGGGCTCAGTGCTTTGTCTCCAGTCCACAACCCATTTCCTTTCTTCATCCCTCACAGGTCAGTTATCCAGGTCTTCTCGTGGCAGCTTCTCCTATTCCGTGGGTCTCCGGGTAAATTCTCAGCTCCTCCAACCACTACCTCATGTCTCACCTCCATGTTCCATGGACATGCAAGTGTTCTCAGATTAGTATGGGGAGCCTAAGGGTGGTGAGATTTCCTGGCAAGAGACCCATGAGATTTCAGTGTTGCACAAAGCGTGTCTGATGCATTCATTCACCCATCCATCCTTTCAATCACCCCTTGACCTTCAGGCCCTGTGCTACGTGCTGGGGCTGCTACCCTATACAAGACACATGGCACCAGTCCACATGCTCCTTGCAGTCACAGCACTCTGATCTAGGCATTCCTGTTGTGCTCAAGGGTCATGCTCAGATTTGGGGAGTTCCCTCGTGTCTAAGTCACTTTCCAAAAAGGGCATTTTGTACACTAGAAAACCACATTTCCCCTTTGGGGGTGTTGAGAGGTTACCATTGACCTAGGGCATCCCTAGTTTCCAGCAAAAGTCAAGGCAGCCACTGAACCGGCCCATGAATTTTGTAAGCAGAGCTACTGAGAAGACATGCTAGAGAGTTTTGGATGCTTTGGCTCTAAATGGCTCTACAGTCAAGACTTTATCTAGGTCAGAGATATGGAAATCCAACCAGCACCTGAGTGGTCTTTGGAGACCATGCATTTTATGTTTCTAAACTTGGATTCTTTCATCCATGGGCCTTGACGATTGCAGACGCCTAATTCTCAGCAGTGGTCTTCGAGAAGGGGTCTATGAAATGGCCAACAGCCTCTGAGCAGACTGGCTGACCTCGTCATCAGACGGGGGCTCCGCTTATGTCGATACCTGTCCCCAGCGTTTATCCGTTAGCTTGCAGACCTCTGAGTCCTCCCCTCTCCTAAGGGAGGGGCGTCTATTTCTTTGACCGCCACATCTCCCGTGTTTAGGGGAGTGCCTGCAGCAGAGTGAGAACTTAAGACACGTTTGTGGCCTGAGTGGCTAATGTTCATTTTGCCACAGACACAACTACCCCACTGCCAACATCATGCGAAAAGGAAGGCAAAGTGCTTGTTCTTTTTTGGCTTAATAACAGTCTGCAGGTCCTGTTGTCTTTTATATACCTGCTTAGCTCATTGTGAATGCCCAATAAATACTAATTGATGGACAAGAAGCTCTGAGGTTTGGCTCCAGCCGAATTCAAGTACTATTTTTTGAGGACGTTTACAAGAGGAGGGGCATGTAGAATATTAGGTTGAGCCCTGAGATTCTCAGGACCCCTTCCTCCTTCTCCCAGACTCAAAGCCTGGGAGAAGTGCGTGGAGAGAAGGCACCTAATTATATTCATGGGTTATATAATTATAATTAAACTTTCAGGTTCGGAAGGCTTTGTTTCCCTGGGCTTTGTTTTATTCATTCTTTTAATTCGTCATCCTTGGTCCTTCCCCAGTGCCTGGGGGAAATTATCTGAGAACCAGCCCATGGACTTGGTATCTACCTATGACAAAACAGATCTGCAGAGACCTGCCAACATCTTGACAATGAGATCCAAATATCCTGCATCAAGCCCGAATGCTTCAGTCTGTTGAAGCACCTTTCATGGTGGGCCCTCACTAGCTTCTAAAATAGTGATACTCCTTGGGTTGTTCCCAGACAAGCGGCTTCAACATCACTTGGACATGTTCTGGAAAGGAAAATATTTTTTTCCAGCCCAGAACTCCCAGGAATGCTTGGGTGCAGCCTAGCAACCTGTGTTTTCACAAGTCTTTCTCCGGGGGTTTCTGATGAATTTTCAAGTTTGGAAATCCCTGCTCTGGATTCTAGAGTCTAGAACAACCACCCCAGCCATGGTGGTGGTCCAAGCAATCATCTGCCTAGACCTACCAAGTTAGAATCCTTAAGAGTGTGAGCTACACGTCAGATTATCACTTAGTTCTTTTAACTCCATAAAGGTCCTAGTGATGCATGGTCGTGGCTAAGTGCCACAACACCAGAGTAATATACTTTGCATTGGACATATACTAGGGGCAGCTCTGGGGACAAAGGTGTGGCCCTCACAGAACCTGCCTAAGAACACAGCCAGTACCTGCACTTTGCGTCTCTCCCCAGGTCCTGATTGCAGCCAAAGGCACTGCCTAGAAGTGTGTGAAGGATTCAGTGACCTGTGCAGAAGAACATTACCCTACAGTCTTAAGAGCAACCAGAATGGGTCAATTTGTCAATTTAGGGAGAGAAGCCTGTTTGAATTTGCAGTTTAGTGGGGGAAACATAGCCACACAAAGAGATAAGAGGACATCTAGACAGAAGCTCAACTCAGTGTCCATGCAACTTCAGCCTTGGGTGGTGGTTCTCCTGGTCTTCCCTCCTCACTGATGAGGCCAGAGGTCTTCCAACACTGGTTTGTAGTGGACTCACCAGGAGAGCCAATAAAGACCCAGAGGCCCAGGCTCATGGAAGTAGGAGAGGGCCTGGGCCTTGGCATGTTTACCAAATTCCCTGTTGGTTCACTCTCCAAAATTTAAGAGCTGCTGCTGTAGGCCAAGGGCTTGCACAATTTTTCCATAAAGAGTCAGATAGTTAACATTTTAGGCTTTGCAGACCATCTGCGGCAACCAATCAACTCTGCCACCGTAGCAAGAAAGCTTCCATAGACAACACGTGCGTGAGTGAGTGTAGCTCTATTTCAATGAAACTTTATTATAAAATCTGATGACCAGGTGCAGTGGCTCATGCCTATAATCCCAGCACTTTGGGAGGTCGAGGTGAGAGGATTGCTTGAGCTCATGGGTTCAAGACCAGTCTGGACAACTTGGCAGGACCTCATCTCTATAATAAACCAAAAAATTAGCTGGGCATAGTGGTGTAAGCCTGCAGTTCTGGCTACTTGGAAGGCTGAGGCAGAAGGATTGCCTGTATCCAGGGCAACAGAGTGAGACTCCAACTCAAAAAAAAAACAACAGAAAAAAATCTGATGGTGGGCCGTCTAGTCCATGGGCCGTAGTTTGCTGACAGCTAATCTAAGCAATAGATCTCAACTCTGACTGTACAATAGAGTCATTGGAAACGTTGGGGGGGGTTTGTTTGGTTTTATTTGTTTTTTTGTTTTAAACCAATGCCTGGGCCCTGTTCCCAAAGACTTGGATTCATTTGCTCTGAGGGGAGCCCACTCATTTTTTTCCTTTTCTTTTTTCACATCCCTTCCGATTTCAGTGTGTAGCCAGGATGGAGAACCACTACTCTAGGTATTTCTTCAGCAGGTGGCTACTCACCCACCATGTGCTTAGAACATTAAAATATGAGTCAGATCATATTATTCTTTTACCCAACATTGCCCAGTGCTTTGCATATGATTCAAAATAAGATAGATGCCCTTGTCCTTGTCACGCCTTGCTGTGTTCTTCAAGATCTCACCACTAGCGAACTCTTTGACCTCATCTCCCATGGCTCTGTTGCTTATATTCTCTGCTCAGTTACCTTAACCTCCTTACTATGCCCAGAACATTCCAAACACTGTCCTGGGTTAAGGTCTGTGCCCTTACACTCTCCAATCAGCAAAGCTGCTACTGCAGGTATCTGTTGCTTTGTTAAGGACCATCTCAATGCGTAGTAGCTAAAAATAGCAACAAACATTTATTTTGTCTGTGAGTCTGAATATCTTGCAGGGCTTGGGAGGAACGGCTCCCCTCTGCTCCACAAGGTATCAGCTGGAGTGGCTCAATTGGCCTTAGCAGTAAGTTGGTGCTGGCTGTCAACTGAGACTCCACTGGGCCATTGGGCAGCGTCCTCACTGTCCCCTCACATGGACCTCTCCCAATGGCTGCTTGAGCTTCCTTCCAACGTGGCAGCCAAGGGCCAAGAGCAAGCCTCCCAACAGAAAAGAAGTGGAAGCTGCTGATTCCCTAAGGCCTGGGCCCAGAAACTGGCAGGACGGTGATCTCACCATATTCTACTCGTCACACAGCTCTCCCAGATTCAAGGGGGCCCCACTTCTCAACAGGAGGAGAATCCCAGGTTTTTGCAGCCATCTGTGCTCTACGACAACTTTGCATATACACTCATGACTCTCCTACTCACACTTCCTGCAGGTCTCTGTCTAAGGTTGCCACATCAGAGATGTCACGGCCCGTAGAGAGCAGCCCCACCCCCTCATCTTGCCCATCACCCTTCATTCACTGACCTGCTTTGCTTAACTGAATTCAAGAATTCAGTTAAATAGTGTCTAACCCCGCGGGCCGTATTGTCTATTTGTTTCTGACGGACACTTATTGAATTACTTGTGCTTGATGCTTCGGTGGCCAGAAGACAAGATGTAAGACGTTCTTCTGACTTCTGATCTAGCCTAGGAGGAATAAAAATTTAGATGAGACAGGTAGAGTAAATATCCTTACAAAAGAATGTAGCGAGGTTTTTAGTGCAGTGGTTTTTATTTGCACCCAGACATTAAATGCCTGAGGGAAAGCATTTAAAAGGAGTGGGGGACAGGCCCATAATGCCTCCCCAGGTCGGTCTCTGGTGTCCCTACGGGCACAGATGTTAGATCTCTCTGGGTGCTTTGCATATACATTGTTTTTGAGGCCAAAACATCATTCACAATTTTTTTTTTTTTTTTTTGAGTTGGAGTCTCACTCTGTCGCCCAGACTGGAGTGCAGTGGCCGCTCCCGGCCACCGCAGCCTCGACCTGCTGGGCTCCGGCGATCCTTCCGCCTCAGCCTTACAAGTAGCTGGAACTGCAGGCGTGTGCTACCACGCCCGGCTGATTTTTTGATTTATTGTAGAGATGAGGTCTCGCTGCCCAGGCGGGTCTCGAACCCGCGGGCTCAGGCAATCCACTCACCTCAGCCTCCCAACAAAAAATCTTAATGTTTGTTGTTCTTGATGTAGAGCTAAGGTAACATGGAAGGAAAATGTGGAGAATTCAGTTGAACAAGCATGCATTCATGGAGCATTCAAATGTTCCAGCCACGTGATGGGCTATAGACACACACGCAAGGCACCTGATGCTTAGGAGCTTCCAGTCTAGCGGGGAGACTGACATTTAAACAGACGATTTTAATAAAACATGGTGAATGCAATAATAAAGGCAACCCCAGAGGGATTTTTGGAGGTGGTGATGTCTTTGCTGGGTCTTGAAGGACGGAAAAGAGTCAACCAACCTTTTGGCATCAGGGACTGGTTTCCTGGAAGATAATTTTCCCACGAACGAGGGGAGGGGGATGATTCAAGCGCATTACATTTATTGTGCACTTTATTTCTATTATTATTACATTGCAATACATAATGAAATGAGTATTATGGAATTATTATTTTGATGCGTCTTCAAGCAATTGATTTATGATGGTCTCTGTGCAGTCAAGTCTCATTACTAATGTTCATCTATATCTGCAGCTGCTCCCCAGTGCTAGCATCACCTCCTCAGCTCCACCTCAGATCATCAGGCATTAGATTCTCATAAGGAGTGTGCAACCTAGATCTCTCGCATGCACAGTTCACAACAGGGTTTGCACTCCTATGAAAATCTAATGCCGTCACTTAACTGACACCTCCTGCTGTGTGGTGGCCTGTTTCTTCACAGACTGGTCCATGGCCCAGGGGCTGGGAACCCCTGATCTAGATGAAAAGAAGAAGGAAGAGTGGGAGATGGCGTGGAGGTAGAGAAAAATAATATTCCAGCAAGGAAACAACTTGAATAAAGCAAAAGACAGTGTAATGTGCCGAGGGAACAACAAGCAATTCATCTTGGAACGTCAAGGAAGAAGTATGCAGTGGTGAGATAGAATAGAGGCAGGGCTGGGTCGCGAAGGCACCCTGCATATCCTCTTATGCAGCGTGGGGAATATTGGGTGGGTCTTGCCCTAGGATTGACACGGCCAGAGGTGTGCTTTAAATACAGTGCTCTAGGTGTAACTTGAAGGCTGGCTTTGGAAGAGAAGTAGGGGCCAGGGAGAAGTCGGGAGCACTGGCAGTCAATGGCAAAGTCCAAGCAGGAAATGATGAGGGCCTGAAATGGCACCAGGATGGGGGAAAAGGACCAAGTCAAGGTACATCCAGGGAACAATGTCAGTCGGGCTTATTGACTGATCAGCTGTGGAAGAGGGAGAAGTAGCTGACTTGGTGGCCCAAGTGTTACTGGTTCTGGATATGCTAGGGAAGGGTCCACATGTCGGTGCTGTGAGGGAGGAAATGTGACCTGTTTCGCTGTGCTGAGTTGGAGGGGCATAGGTGGTACTGGCAAGATGAAATGACAGCCAGTTAGGCAGATACACAAGACTGAGGCTGGAGGGAACTTGGGACCTGGAGATACAGATCTAGGCTTCATCATCACGGGATATTGGCCATGGAGCTTTGTGAAGTGAGAAGGAGAGACAGACGTTCAGAGGACATCATGCGGGCAGAGGAGCCTGGGAGTGGCCCGAGGAGGAGAGTTCACAGAGGCAGAAGTGGAGGTCGCAGAGGCTGGCAACATGGAGGCTAAAGAAGCAGAGGATGTCAAGCTTAAGGAAGCGTTGAATGAAACAGATATGACAGAGCAGCTATGAAACGGCACCCTTGGGTTTAGTAACCATGACGTCACTGACAACTTCGTTAAGACCGTTTCTTTGGACTCTTGGGGAGACATATACTCCCCAGGGACTGAGAGCAGACAGGGTTTCTTCGGCATGGAGGCTTCTTCCCCGAACTCCTGCTTCTCACACTTCAGGTCATAGCTGAAACGTCACCCCCTTTTAGATAGACCACATTGATGCCAGGTAGACAACCTGGCAAACAATAGGCGCTCAAAATAAAGTGATTGAAGGGAAATAAGCGTTAAAAAGTGAATTTTGCCCTTCTGAGCGTTGTTGTCATGGTCTTGGGCTGGAAGGTGATTTCAGAGGCTGTAGAGCTCTGAAGATGGGAGTATTTGCTTGAGAGGGCAGTTGGGGAATAAATGAGAATAGCAACCTTCGGTGAGCCACTCTGCAACCCTGTCCTCAGTTTCCTGTCACCAAAGTGACCAGGCTGAGCAAGTGATCTTTGGGGCTACAGCCAGTTCTGCAAAACCGTGAAACATCCTCAATGCTCAAACCACCCTTGCCGTCATCAACATTCATGAGCTGTGCCTGCTGTGAGTTACTCCTGCTTCACAATACCTCTAAAACAGTCCTCATTTGAGAGACATGAACACGAGGCTTAAGGAGGCTAAATCGCTTGCCCCAAGATCAGGCAGCTGGTGAGTTTCACAAGAATTTCAGTTTTCCTTGACACCTGCTTCCAGTGATTCTTGCCCTCTGGTCTACACACCCTTTAATAATCCCTGCCCCTTGAGTGTGGGCTGGAGCCAGTGACTCACTTCTAACAAAAGGAATATGCAAAAGCGGTGAGGTGTCCCTGCCAAGATTTGGGTACACAAAGACTGTGACTTCCTTCTGCTTGGTCGTCTTTCTCACTGTCATTATATCAGACAGGTTTCTTCAGAAAAACAGAACCAAGAAGTGTGAGGGCGTACGTGCTTGTGTGTGTGAGAGAATGTGGGGAGAGAGACAGATAGACAGAGAGACAGAGTGAGACAAAGACAGAGAGAGACAGAGGCAGAGAAAGATATTGATTTTAAAGAATTGGCTCAGCCGGGCTCGGTGGCTTAGCCTGTAATCCTGCACCTTGAGAGGCTGAGGTGAGTGGATTGCCTGAGCCTGCGGGTTTGAGACCCGCCCAGGCAACTTGG
>NW_007249466.1:29151-56051 GCF_000164805.1 Carlito syrichta
TGCCACCGCACGCCAGTCTGGGCGACAGAGTAAGACTCTAACTCAAAAAAAAAAAAAAAAAGAATTAGCTCATGTGATTGTGACAGTTTGGTGAGTCCAAAATCTGATGGGGAGAGGCCGGCAGGCTGGACACTCATAAGAGTTGAAGTTGGAATGTAAAGGCAGTTTGTTGGCGGGATGTCTTCTTTCTTGGGGGAGGTCAATCTTTGTTCCGTGTGGGCCTTCAGCTGATTAGATGAAGCCCACTGCATTACTTTCACCCAAAGTCCACCAGCGTAAATGTCAGTCCCATTTGAGAAAAAAAAGAAAAAAACCTTCCCAGAAACATCCAACGTAATATTTGGCCAAATATCTGGGACTTGTAGATCAGTCAAGTTGACGCATGCTGTTATTGATACTGTACCCTTACACTGAGGGAAGTCAATTATGGGGTCGTAAGCCACGCAGTGGAGAGGCCCATGTGATGAGAAACTGAAGGAGACGTCAGACTCACAGCCACTGAGGGTCCGAGCCTTTCAATCCAACAGCCTGTGAACAAGCTTGAAAACAGATCCCGCCCCGACCCCATCCCCAGTCACGCCTTGAGATGACTCAATCCTGTGAGGCACTTGGAGCCAGAGAGCCGACTAAGCTACGCCCAGACTCCTGACCCACAGATGCTGTGAGGCAGTCAACGTGTGTGGTTTGAAGCTGCTAAATGGGAAGGCCGTTAGTACCCGAGCAATAGACAGCTAATATGCAGGCCGTGTTGCTTCAGCTGGCCCTGGGTTTTTCCTGAACATCTGTCTTTTTTTTTGAGCGGGAGTCTCACTCTGTCACCTAGGCTGGAGTGCAATGGCACACTCACGGCTACCCCAGTGTCAACCCGCTGGGCTCCCGTGATCCTTCTGACTCAGCCTTCCCCAAGTAGCCGGAACTACTGGCGCACGCTACCACGCCCGGCTAGTTTTTGATTTATTGTAGAGATGAGGTCTTGCCAGGTTGCCCGGGCTGGTCTCGAACCCGCAGGCTCAGGCAATCCACTCGCCTCGGCCTCCCAAAGTGCTGGGGTTATAGGCTGAGCCACTGAGCCCAGCCATATTTTGTCTTCAATAGAGGGATGTGTACTGCGTGTCCAGTGTAGAGATCTGGTTGGTGCCCCAACCAGTTGGTGATAATTTTACGGCTCTTCCTTCCCCTTCTTATCTCCACGTTGACAGTTTTAATCCTGTTTCTATGTGGGGAAACTGAGTTTTGGAGTGGCCAGTCCAGAATTATGGAACCTCCTGGCCCTGGAGTTTGCCCAGGAACTGACTATTCCCATGTCAAATGCACGACTCCCCCTCAGTCAAAGCCCTTCAGCAAGGAGGCCATTATCCAATTCCACAGTGAAGGAGAGACTCACTGCATCTGGGGAAGGAATTCATTCTGCTGTGCCCTCGGCCGTGGGCCCTCTCGGTAGGCAGTCCATCCATGTTAATAAATGTCTCACCTACCAGACAGCTTCAAGAAGGTGAACCGCGGAGGAGAGGTCATGCTTGTCAGTTCAGTTTTACCGAGACACGGAGGGCCTGTCTGATGAGGCTCTGGGATTTAGCTGTTGTCCTGGAGGGAAGACAGACTGGCAGTTTCTTCCCCCCCTCCTCCCAGACACACTCTCATTTTGTTTCCATTCTTGAAGTCCAGAGACAGCTAGGGTCCCATTGCCGTGTGTGTGTGTGTGTGTGTGTGTGTGTGTGTGTGTGTGTGTGTGTGTGTGTACCTCACGTGTGTACTATTACGTGCAATATCCTTTGGCGGTGCCCTGTTCTACTTTTAAAAACGCTTTCGTAACAGCTCTCTTATTTGTTGCCCCAGTGGGCAACTGTGCAGGGATTATTGTCCCCATTCACAGGTGGGTACAACTGAGTCTCAGAAGGCACCTGATTCCCTCGTAATTTCCCCATAAATGGAGAGGGCTTCTCCTCATTCCCTCAGGACCTTGATGGTCACACAGCAGGAGGTGTCAGGTAAGTGGCAGCATTGGAGAATCACGGTCCGCCTGCTGGCGTTCGTATTTCTGGGTGTCATCTTCAGAGCACATCATGGGGCTCAAGGGGCTCCTCAGGGATTCTCACCTAGGGCAGCGGCCCGCAGAAGGCCTCGAGCTCGAGCATCCTCCTGTGGCACGAGAAGGAAATGAAAGGCAAGACAGAAGAGGCCAAGGTCAACTGAGACAAGAGGGAATCTAGAATCCTGTGGGTCGAGCTCCTCACAGGACAGATCTATAAACAGGCCGCTGTGGGGAAGCGGGTACCCAGATTTGGGGCCAGGCCAAGATGGAATGTGGGCCTCACTCCCTTTCTGCACTCTGACTGAGCCTGACTCCCTTTCTGTGTTCTGCCTGAGCCTGACTCCTTTTCTGTGCTCTGACTGGTCCTGACTCTTTTTTGATGCTCTGACTGAGGAGGCACCACGGGCCTAAAGGATTATTGTCCCCATTGTGCATCTGTGCGCCTGTGCCGTATCCCTTCTCCATCCTCTTCCCTCTGCCTCGTGACGAGTATCCCCTTAAACTCCGCTGAGCCAGGCTTTCAGGGTTGGCTCGCGGTGAGCCCCACTTCACATCCCTCTGGAGGAGCTGGTCTGTCAGTCTCCCCTTCCCACCCTGCTGCCCTCCCCACATCAGCCCTTGGACGCCCCGATGTCCCACCTGCCACTGTAGGTTTCTTCTCCAGGGCCGATCTGCCTCCTTTTTACTCTGTCAGGCCATGAGTAGTGAGTAATGGCCGTCTCCTTCAAAGACGAAGTGAGATGGATTTCAGAGAAAAAGGCCAGCAAAGATCCCCCGCTCCTCCTGCTCCCGCAGTAAACGTGCTTGTTCCGTGTGGATTGATGAAGTGGTCGGGCCTCCCCTCCCAGAGAAACCCTGGCAGAGCCTCGCCCACCCGGGTGTGCGTTTCCCACCTGCAGCCCAACACAGGGGAACATTCTCCAAGGTGGGTGTGAAACGAGGACCACCAGTGGGGAGTGATGGCTATTTTTTCAGACCAGAACAATTGCTCAGACATTCCCTGGTCTTCCAGGGCAACCAGAATTCTGAGAGCGCTTCAGTGGGATTAAGGCGACAGCTACCCTATTTTGCTTTTGATGACCAGTCAAATCCTGCTCCAAGAATATGGGATATTCTGTACCGTGAGAACATCGGCTCTCTCTCGAGACTTTTTCCCTGTATGATTACTGCTCCCCGAAGACCGCATTGACAGATAGAGACAGGATATGCAGGTACCTTTCAATGTTAAATGAGCAACCAATAATTTTTTAGTAAAAGTATATCCCACAGAGCATACTTATACTTAATGGGATATGCTACATGACATGGGATATACTTATGCATATACATGTATATATATATATATACATGTATATATATACACATACATATATACTTATATATTCTTATTGTCGTTTTTGCTAAATCGTGCAGCCCCCACCTGAAGAACCATTTTGCTTGTACGTCTTTGTTCTTTATTCTAAGGATGAGTTTAAAAGCACTTTGGATGTGGAATCAACCAAATGCCCATCAACCAATCCGTGGATAATGAAGATGCGGTATACATACACTATGGAATGCTGTTCCATCCTCAAAAAGGATGGAATAATGTCTTTTGCAGCAAGTCGGATGGAATGGAGAACATCAGCCTGAGCGAACTCACTCAGGAACAGAAAACCAAGCACCACACGCTCTCACTCTAAGTGGAAGCTAAACTAAGGGTCTGCAAAGGCAGAGAGAACGGTTTCATGGGCGCTGGAGAGTCGGGGGGGTGGGAAGGGGGAGGGGGAATGAAAAGTAACCTAGTGGAGATAATGTGCACACGTGGGGGTGATGGGTACTCTTAGGGCCCAGACCAAAATCACTTGTATCCCCCAAAGCCATTGGGATTTTAAAAATAAATGAAAGCACTTTGGAGGAATAAATCCTCAAAGGTCAGGAAGACGAGGGCCGCCTTCCTCACCATGTACCTCAGACCTGTTCCCCCTCGGTCATATCTGACCCTTCACCGTTGTGAACAAATGGATGGTAGTGGCTTGGGAGGACGATTTTGCCCCCAGGGGACGTTTGGCAAGTCTGGAGACATTTTTTGGTTGTCAACACGGGCAGGGGCATGCTACTGGTATCTAGCAGATAAACCTAGGGGTACTGCTAAAAAACCGTACAAGGCACGAACACATACAAAGTGACACACACACACACACACACACACACACACACACACACACACACACGACCTATCCAGCCCTAAATATGAATAATACTCCAATTGAGCCTCCCTGGAGTGAAGGAAGAAATCTGCTGTTGAAAATGAAGGACTTGGCCAGGCATGGTGGTTCAAGCCTGTAATCCCAGCACTTTCGGAGGTCAAGGCGAGAGGATTGCCTGAGCCCACAGGTTTGAGTCCAGCCCAGACAACTTGGCGAGACCTCCTCTCTACAATAAATCAAAATTAGCTGGGCGTGGTAGAGCGCACCTGTAGTTCCGCTACTAGGAAGACGGAGGTGGAAGGATCACCTGAGTCCAGCAGGTTGAGACGGCGATGGCCGGGAGCATGCCACTGTACTCCAGCCTGGGCAACAGAGTGAGATTCCAACTCAAAAAAGAGAAGAAAAGAAAAGAAAGGACCTGAGGTCCCACTACAAATTCGCAGTCTTAAAGTTGTCCCAGTCACCACGGCCTGAACAGGCAGTCTGGGAGCTGACGTCCCACCCCCTCCTCCACTCAGACCCCTGAGGCTGTAAGGCCCACCCTCTGATCTTCCCTCGAAGGTTGCCCCAGGTTAATATCAACCATCTTTCATGCAACCCACAATGTTGGGGGATGGGTGGTCTTGGGTCTGTGGGGCTCAGGCCCTCCTCGCTGGGCTCTTGCCCTTCCCTGCCAATGCTTCTCCCTGACGGGGGCCATCTGAGGCTCTGCGTATGACTGCCGCAATAAGCCTAGAAGTGTTTCTGCCCCAGGAAGGCTGAAGGAGAGATGTCTCTTTGCTTGCTGCCTGGTGGGAAATCTGAAAACCCTGAAGAGGCAATGAAATATCAGGACCTACCTTTTCCCGGCGTCCTCTGCTGCCAGAGTCTCCAGGCAGGACAGTAGCTGTCAGCATCCATGCCTAGGTTCTTACAGGAGGAGAAATGGACTGAAAGTTACCCTTGCAAAGAAGAAACGCTCAACCTTCAGCAAACTACCTCGGACCTCCATAAACTGGAGCTGGGGGGAGTTTGCCAGCCCTGTTCTCTTATGCGCCTCTCCGTCCTTGTATTTTTTTTCTCATATTCTCCACAGTGGTGACAGAGAGCTGTACCCTCACACACTCTACAGCCTGCTAAGGATAGAGATACTCAAAATGCTCCCTGAGCTCTTCCAAGAGCTCCCCATGTGCTGGGGTGAGCAAAATCCAGTCCTCTATGTAGACTAGAAAACAAACAGAACCATGCAGACAGGACAAAGGGGGAAAAAAAGCACCAGAAAGTGGCCGGGAGGACTTTGCTTCTTAAGGAAAATCACAGGACGGGCAACTTTGAACTTGCTTTTTAAACCAGACTTGTTAAAGAGAAGTTGGAGTCTTACAAATTAGAGTTTGCTTCCCACGGTCTCCTAGGTCTTCATCTATCGCTGGAGAAGCAACACAGTGAATTGTGTGGGACTTGAGACTTCCCCTCCACCAAGCCAGATGAGCCAGCGGCCGCCTTGTCAGGTTTCAGCAGAGAAACTCCCCCTCCCTCTCCTACTCCTTCTTGCGTCTGCCCCTCACTTGGGCTCCCCCCCCACCCCGCCCTTTCCAAAAGATTTATAGAGCGGAGTGGCTTTTGAACAAATGAGCAGACTTCAGGCTGATGTATTCTGCATACTAATGACAAGATACTGCTTCTGTACCTAGGGGCAAAGCCAGGTCAGGCCAGTTTAACCATAAACTTTATTTATGGGCTTATAACTTTGCAGCTGCAGTAGCTCTGCCCAAACTTGGGACTGAGGTCTGCCTCTCTGTATAGATTCATACATACTTTTAAGAACACATTTGGCGGGGGTTGGGGAGAGAGGGCTGGTAGCTTTCTTTATGATCTCCTGAGTAATTCTAGTAAGAAGTTTAAGCCAAAGGAAAAAGGGGGTCAGAGAAGGAGTAGTAGTAATAGTAATAGTACTTCCTTCTTGGGAATAATAAATCAGTAACAATAATACTTCCTCCTGGGGCAGGAATTTTTTCGATCGGGTACGTCTGAGTTTTTCACAAGTTGACTTTTATTTTATTTTTCTCTTTTTTAATTTATTTTTTGAGTTGGAGTCTCACCCTGTCGCCCAGACTAGAGTGCAGTGGCACGCTCCTGGCCACCGCAGCCTCTTCCTGCTGGGCTCCGGTGATCCTTCCGCCACGGCCTTCCAAGTAACTGGAACTACAGGTGCGCGCTACCACAGGTGCCTGGCTAATTTTAAAAAATTTATTGTAGAGATGAGGTCTCGCCAAGTTGCCCAGGCGGGTCTCGAACCCACGGGCTCAGGCAATCCACTCACCTCAGCCTCCCAAAGTGCTGGGATTACAGGCTGAGCCACCGAGCCCGGCCCCCAAATTGGTTTTTAGAACCACTAACCTGGAATCTTGAATCCCAAAATGAATTGCCTGCTTCAGACTGGCTCAAGAACCTTCCTTCCCGCCAAGGATTTCCGACATTCAACCACCTTTAGCACATCAGGCAAACCAGGACAGGTCAATACATCAGTGTTATAGTCCCCTTGTCCACATGGCGTGAAGCTCTGAGTTCAGCACTTGTTACTAATAGATCATACTTCTACAGTCCTCCTGGTGTTCCTCTTGCACCCTGTTGTATGTTATGACACTATTCGCTCGAGTTAGCCTAACACGAGAAAGCACCAGGATTACAGGTTCGACACCATTGAAATGATTACTTTTGCTTGGTCTCGATGTCATGGACCCGGCTTAAGGACAGAGATGGTGTACAGGATTGTCATTCAATAAAGATGTATAGGTCCTCTTTGCGGTGCCAGGTACTGTCCTTGGTGTCAGGGACTCCACAGTGAAGGAAGTACAATAATCCCCTGTCACCGGGCGCAGCGGCTCAAGCCTGTAGTCCCAGGACTTTGGGAGGCCAAGGCAAGAGGATTGCCTGAGCCCACAGGTTCAAGACCAACCTGGACAACTTGGCGAAACCTCATCTCTACAATAAATTAAAAAAACTACCTGGGTGTGGTGGCGCGTGCCTATAACTCCAGTTACTTGGAAGGCTGAGGTAGAAGGATCGCCTCAGCCCAGCAGGTCGAGGCTGCGGTGGCCGTGAGTATGCCACTGCACTCCAGCCTGGGCAGCAGTTCATGATGAGTTTAACGGGGATAGCGACTCCATTCTCACTGCTGAGAATACATTTTGAACAGGTGTTGGAGTGTTTCTGGCCCCTGTCCATTATTAGGAAGCCACTCCAGTGCTTTACATTACAAGGCAAACAGCACTGGATGGCGATCGGATCTCAGCTTTAGTATCCTGGGAACTCAGGTCAGGATCTCTGGCCATCCATGGAATGGTTAATCTGCTTAACCTTTCTGCCCTTTAGCCCGTCCTTCAGAAAGGATCCAAGACATTAGTGGTGGGGAGAGAGAAGTGTCTGTGAACACCTGTGGCCTCCAACAAAAGCTTGGAGACACAAGGTCATCCTCCATCAAGGCTGCTTTTCTCTGGTCCTGGGAGTTCACTTGTAGGTTCCACCACCTCTGGGGTCAGAAATTGAAAGAGGACATTCTTTGAAGGCTGCTCAGAGCAAAATGTTCCCCTCTGGGGAAGGACTGTGGCCAGGTTGTCATGGGAGGCTGGCGTCTTCTTCCCTGACTCTTGGGAAGCCATTCTCGGTTCCGCACCGCCTGGGTGCTTAGCTTCCACTTGATGCTGAAGAAAAGTCGTGCAAGATTTCACGTTTATTCTTTTAGGAGTTCATCCTCCCCTCCTTTTCCCTTGCTTATCCCCTGGGAGTGGCGGATCTTTCTTTGGTTGGAAGGCACTAGAGGGCCACGGGGCGGGGGTGGGTATTGGTGGAGGAAAACTGGGTGCCTGGTTTCTGTGTGTTGGGGGAGTGGATAAGGCAGGGGGCTGCGGCTGCAGGACTTTGGGGTGTGAGTAGATTCACTAGCCTGCCACCACCCTGCTCTCCTGCTCTCCCCGCCGCACCAAGCAAAGCAGGCAGGCTAGGCCAGCAACCAAGTTCTCAGATGTTCCCTGGCCGTAAGGTACACATGCCAGCTCTGGTCTTAGGAACGGGATCCCCTTCGCCTTGCTGAACTCAGGAGAAAGGAATTGCCAAGCCCAGAGAGGCTCTCCTGTTTTGAAGCTCCAGAGAAGAAAAGGAGACACTCATTATTGCATTCTCAGTGCCCTGGGAAATGCAGATTCCACACAGACAGAAAAATGATTAGGGCATGAGAGCCTTGACGACATGACAACAGCAAGGGAGCTGTAAGCTGGTAGACAGCCCTTGGTTTCCTGGCTGTGTGACCTTGGACAAATCACCTTACCTCTTTGAGCCTCAATATACAAATTTTTGAAATGGGTATAATAATCATTCCTGTCCTCGTTACCTTGTAAATTGCTAGGAAAATGTTAGGTTTTTTTTTTTGAGTTGGAGTCTCACTCTGTTACCCAGGCTGGAGTGCTGTGTCAGGTTCACGACCACCGCAGCCTTGACCTGTTGGGCTCAGGTGATCCTTCCGCTTCGGCCTTCCTGGTAGCTGGAACTACAGGTGTGCCACTACACCGGCTAATTTTTAAAAAAATTTATTGTAGAGATGAGGTCTCGCCATGTTGCCCAGGTTAATCTCGAACTGGTGGGCTCAAGTAATCCTCTCGCCTTTACCTCCCAAAGTGATGGAATTGCAGGCGTGAGTCGCTGCACCCAGCCAAAGTTTATTTATTTATTTTTTTAAGATGGCTACTTGGACAGTATGAATGCATGAACAGTGGAATAATTTAAAAGCTCCATAGCTTTTTAACTACACACAGCAGTGGCTGTGTCTATAAATCTACATGGTTATGATTACTTGTCTGTGTGCTTTTTCATAGGCTCACTGACCATTCTTGTGAGGTTCGTGATATGCGAGTCCCCAAGAGAGCGTCAGTTTCCTGTGGGCAGGAAGGAGGTCTCTCCCTTTGCCATGTCCTTGCAAGGCCTATGGTAGGGGGCTGTGTTCTCAATGGGATGTCTCTCCCCTGGCTGGGCGACTGATGGACTGAAAAACTAGGTCTAGGAATGGGCATTGCTAGACACGGAAAGACTTTGCTAGTTTCATAACATCTGTGATATTCCTGGAGGTGGCATCTATGGAAAAAGCAAGGAGCTATTCAGTATATTGTGCTATTTCCTGGTGCTTACACTGGTACAATTTAAATTTTCAATCAGGGATCAGCAAATTTTTTTAATAAAGGGTCAACTAGTAAGTCTTTCAGGCTTTGTGAGTCATATGATTTCTGTTGCAAGGACTCAATTTTGACGTTATAGCATGAAAACAACAAATAAGTATGGCTGTGAACTCATAGAACTTGATTTGGCTGGGCGCGGTGGCTCAAGCCTATAATCCCTGGACTTTGGGAGACCGAAGTGAGAGGATTGCCTGAGCCCACAGGTTCCAAACCAGCCTGGGCAACATGGTGAGACCTCGTTTCTACAATAAATTAAAAAATTAGCTGGGCGTGGTAGCGCGCCTGTAGTTCCGGCTCCTTGGAAGGCTGAAGCCAAAGGATCGCCTGAGTCCAGCAGGTCGAGGCTGTGGTGATCGGGAGCGTGCCACTGCCCTCCAGCCTGGGTGACGGACTGAGACTCCAACTCAAGCACACACACACACACACACACACACAAACCAAAAACCAAAAACTTGATTTAGCACAAAAGGCAGAAAATTACAAAGTGCTGATTATTAAGAACAAAAACAAAGATTTAAATACGTGGAGAGATGTTCCATGTTTGTGAATTGGAAGACTCAATATTGTTGAGATGTCCATTTGTCCTGACATGGCTGTATGTTCACCACAGTCCCAGTCAAAAACCCCAGCCAGCTATTTTGGAGATACTGACAAAGTGATTCCAAGGTGTACTGAAAGAGCAAAGGCCTAGAATAGGTAACCCAATCCTGAGGAAAACCGGTAACAAAATTGGAGGACTCGGATTTCATGTCTTACTTTGAAGCTACAGAAATCAAAACAGAGAGCTATTGGTGAAAGAATAGACAAGCATATCAATGGAACAGAATGAAAAGCCCAGAAAGAAAACTCACACAGATAATCTTTGTGTAATCTTTGGCAGAAGGGCAAAGGCAATTCATTGGAGAAAAAATAGTCTTTTCCACAAATGATACTGGAACAATTAGACATCCACAAGCAAAATAATAATAATAATAATAATAATTAAGTAAATAAATTAATTAAAAAGAGTCTAGACATATATCTTACACCTGGTACAAAAGTTAGAATAAACTCAAAATGGATCATGGATATGAATGTAAAATAAAAAATGACAATAAAAAATGTCTTCTTGAAGACAACATAAGAGAAAATCTACATGACTTTGAATTTGTGATTTTTTTTGAGAAGGAGTCTCACTCTGTTTCCCAGGCTGGAGTGCTACTGTAGCCTCAACCTGCTGGGCTCAGGCGATCCTTTCACTTCAGCCTTCCAAGTAGCTGGAACCACAGGCATGAGCCACAACACCCAGCTTGTTTTTTGATTTATTGTAGATATGAGGTCTCACCAAGTTGCTCAGGCTGGTCTCGAAACCCCGAGCTAAGGCAATCCTCTCGCCTCGACCTCCCAAAGTGCTGGGATTACAGGCTTGAGCTACCGTGCCCGGCTGTGATGAGTTCTTAAACACAACACCAATTGTACAACACATGAAAGGAAAAATATTATTATTAAAATTAAAAACTTCTGCTGTGCAAAACACACTCATAAGAAGATGAAAAGACAAGACATAGGCTGAGAGAAAATATTTACAAAACATATATATGATAAAGATGTGTATCCAAAAATATACAAGAACTCTTAAAGCTTAACAGTAAAAAACAAACAAACGAACAAAACAAAACCCAATTTTAAAAATGGGTAAAAAATATAAAGAGAATCTCACCAAAAATATATGTCTGGAGATGAAAAATAGCATATGAAAAGATGCTCAGTATCATGTGTCATTAGGGAATTGCAAATTAAAATAGTAAAACACCACTACATACCTGCTAAAATGACAAAAAATCGAAACTAACAATAGCAACTTTTGACAAGGGCACAGAGTCACAGAGACTCTCATTCATTGCTGGTGGGCATGCAAAACGATACTCTGGAAGAGAGTTGAATAGTTTCTTATAAAACTAAACTTCATCTTACCCTACAATCTAGTAATCACACTCCTAGGTGTTTGCCCAACTGGTGTGAAAACGTATGTCCACACAAGAATCTGCACGTGAATCACAGTTTTATTCATATAGCCAAAAGCTAGAAGCCATCAAGACATCCTTCAATAAGTGAATGGACAAGCAGACCATGGTACATCCATACCATGAAATACTATTTAGCAATGATATAAATGAGACATCAAACCTTCAAAAGTTATGGAAGGATCTCAAATGTATATTGCTAAGTGAAAGAAATCAGTCTGGAAAAGTGACACTGTGTAATATTCTGTTTATGTAACATTCTGGAAAAGGCAACACTTTAGAGGTAAACAGGTCAGTGATCGCCAGGGGTTCAGAGAGTCAGGAGAAAGCACAGAGAATCTTTTAGTGCTGTGAGATGATTCTGTATGATACTGTAATGGTGAGCCTAAGATGTTAAGCATTTGTCAGAACCCATAGAACTGCACAGCACAAAGGTGTACCTTAATGAACACAATAATTTAAGAGGTTAAGGGATCCCAGGATGAAATGTAGATGTGACAAAATAATCCAAGTGCATTATGAATGTGTGAAAGAACATCGGGTCGAGGAATAAGGTATTGACCTGAGTAACTGGAAATGAGTTACTCGAAATGTTAAGACTGAAGGCAAAAGGACTGCACACAGGCACTGCTCTGGAAAGGTTTTTCCCATGATGGTATGGGATAGCAATTCTTTTTTTTTTTTTGAGTTGGAGTCTCATTCTGTCACCCAGGCTGGAGGGCAGTGGCATGCTCCCAGCCGCCGCAGCCTCAACTTGCTGGCCTCAGGGGATCTTTCAGCCTTAGTCTTCCGCGGGCACACGCCACCATGTCTGGCTAATTTTTTTTTTATTTATTGTAGTGATGAGGTCTTGCCATGTTGCCCAGGCTGGTCTCGGACCCGTGGGCTCAGGTAATCCTCTTGTACTGGGATTATAGGCGTGAGGCACAGTGCTGGGCTGGCTTAGCAATTCTAAGACACAAAGGTGGATAATTAAGACATGAATTACTGGTAACTGAGGAAATGTGTAGAAGATGGCAGAAGTCGTGTTTTCCATTTCTGGAGTGGGAAATCACAGGTGGTCAAGGTGAAGAGACTGGAATAATCCATGTGGTGATGGGTTAGAGCCAGAGACATAAATATGAACTCAAATTTAGCTTAATATAAATAATAGGTGATTACATCTGGAAATATTCATAGATATGTGTATATATACAGGTTAGTATACACAAATATGTCTCCTTGCTCTTGAGGTGAGAGAACCTAGAAGCAATAATGCCCCAGTAACAATGAGCACACCTAGTGCCTGCATCTTGGTTCCTAAAACCAATCACCTATAAAAAGAACCAGGGCTTCCTGGATAAGTGGCTAATTGTACTGGAGCAGGAAATGTATAAAATGAGCCTGGAGCATTTTGTAGGGTCAGAAGGTAAGATAATGCTCTAAAAGCAAAGACAGAACAAAACCAACAAAACAAAAAACCTCCACAATGGGGATACATTAAAGAAATATAGGAGCCTGCTGAAAAAGCTTTCAAATGTAAGGTGGTTAAGCAAGAAAATAAAGTAATATTACATATAACCGAAAGCATAAAGTAAATACCCATGCGTTCATAATGATGTCAGTAAATAATTAGATAAATGAACGGAGAAAAACAGACAAATCTCCTATGCAGAAAAATTCCAAATTATTTATGTAGCTACGCCACCACTCCCCAAGTGTAGACCACACACAGTGACCTTCTTCCAAAGAGTATATGGAGAAACCTGGCAGATCCTGCCTCAGGCCGGTGACTAGGGTTCACATGAACAGCGATTAATCTTATTTGATAGCATGGACTCTTGATATGATGTGGTGAGTTGGCACACCCCAAAGCACATTATCCCAATTTAATACGACAAAAGAGATCAGACAAATCCCACCTGAGAAGAGTTCAACAAAATGTCTGACCAGTATTCCTCAAAACTGTCAAGGTCAGCAAAACAGGGAGAGTAGGTCTGAGAAACAATCAGAATCAAGAGGAGGCTAAGGCGACATGATGACTAAATGTCACATGGCATCCTCAATGAGATCCTGGAACTGAAAAAGAAAAAAATAGAGGGAAACTGAGGAAATCTGAACAAAGTATGGTCTTTAATAACATTTTATCAATATTTGTTTGCTAATTGTGACAAATGTCTCACGCCAATGCAAGATGTTAGTAACAGGGAAAACTGGATGTGGGGTATACAGGAAACTTTTATAATTCTCAATAATTTGGAACAACTAAAACTATTCTAAGTTTGAAATTTTCATTAAAAAATGCAGGCAACAGGTTGGATTTGGCTCCAGGCTGTAGCTTGGTGA
This sequence comes from Carlito syrichta, assembly GCF_000164805.1. Taxonomy (NCBI): domain Eukaryota; kingdom Metazoa; phylum Chordata; class Mammalia; order Primates; family Tarsiidae; genus Carlito; species Carlito syrichta. The sequence continues at coordinate 42,905 of NW_007249466.1, forward strand.
CTTTTATCTGAGATAAATGTTTTCAAGCATGGCTGTTCATTAGAATCACCTGAGGAACTTTTCCCAAACTTTATTTTTTTAAATTAATTTATTTTTTATTTTATGGTTATTATTTTATTATAAAGATATGGGGTACAATTCGGGGCTAGGTATACAAACGTTGATTAGCAGGTACCCTTGTTGATGAGGTGTGCCCCTCCCTCCCCTAGCAGTTCCCCTCAACTGCCAATCCCACCCCCACCCTCAACAGTTTCCCACTACTGCCAATCCCTTTCTTACAATATTATGATCATTGCTCAGGGCCCGCTTATGAGTAAGAACATATGATACTCTGTTCTTTGTTTCTGTGATAGATCACTGAGTATGATCGACTCTAAATTCATTCGAGTTGCTGCGAAGTCCATAAAAATATGGAATGCTTCACGAATTTGTGTGTCATCCTTACGCAGGGGCCATGCTAATCTCCTCTGTATCGTTCCAATTTTAGTATATGTGCTGCCAAAGTGAGCACAAAATTTATTTTAAAGATGTGGGATACAATTCAGGATTAGGTAGATAAATAGTCATTGTACAGGTAAACTTTGGGTCTCCCTTTGGTCACTACTTCGCCTAGTTTGAGATCAGGTACCCTTAATATTATGTGCCCTCTCACCAGCAATTTCCTGCTACTGCCAAACCCCCTTTTTTTTTGTTTTGGTATGTGAATTATGTCAATTTTTTTTTAAATTTTAAAGATGTGGGGTACAGTTCAGGATTAGGTATACAAGTGGTCATTGTATAGGTAAAGTTTGGGCTTTGTTTTAGTCCCCACTTGGCCTGGTTTGAGATCAGGTACACTTATTGATGTTGTGTTCCCCCAGCTTCCCTCCAGCTCGTAGTATCCCGTTACTGCCAACTTCTTTCTTATAGTATTATGGCAAATGTTCAGGGTCCGCTTATGAGTGAGGATATGTGGTACTCCTTTGTTTCTGTGATAAATCACTAAGTATTGGAGACTCTAAATCTATCCAATTTACTGAGAAGTCCATAATTTTGTTCTTCTTTACGGCTGTAAATATAAATATTCCATCATGTATAAGTACCACATTTTTTTTTATCCAGTCCACTTTTGATGGGTAGCACGGTTGGTTCCATGTTTTTACTATTGTAAATAGTGCTGCAATCAACATGAGTGTGTGTGTATATTTTTTGTAGAGTGATTTAAATTCCTCTGGGTATATTCCCAGAAGGGAGATAGCTGGGTCTGTGGAAGGTCGATTTCTAGTTCTTTTCGGAATGGCCACACTGTTTTCCATAGAGTTTGAACTAGTTTGCATATCCACCAAGAGTGTAGAAGCATTTCCTTTTCTCCACATCCATACCAGCATCTGTTGTTATTTTTGTTTGATTTATTTTTTAATTTTTTTTATTTGGAGTCTTACTCTGTTGCCCAGACTGGAGTGCAGTGGCCGCTCCCGGCCACCACAGCCTTGACCTGCTGGGCTCCGGTGATCCTTCCGCCTCAGCCTTCCCAGTAGCCAGAATTACAGGCATGCGCTACCACGCCCGACTGATTTTTTGATTTATTGTAGAGATGAGGTCTCGCTGCCCAGGCGGGTCTTGAACCCGCGGCCTCAGGCAATCCACTCACCTCAGCCTCCCAAAGGCGCGGAATGACAGGCTTAGCCACCGATGGCCATTCTTACTGAAGTTAGGTGATATCCAAACTTTATTTTCAAAATAAGTAATTTACCTATTTGAGAAATCAGAACACTATGGAGATTTTGATCCTGCTCATTCCTCAAGTATCCTGTCACTCCTTGCTCCCAATTGTCATTACTTGTTTTCTTTTGTATTCAAAGCAATTATAAGGTATATTCTTAATTTATTTCCTTTCGTCTTTTTTTTTTGAATTGGAGTCTCACTCTGTTGCCCAGGCTGGAGAGCAGTGGCACGCTCCCTCCACCGCAGCCTTGACCTGCTGGGCTCTGGCGATCCTTCCGCCTCAGCCTTTCAAGTAGCCGGAACTAAAGGCATGGGCTGCCATGCCCGGCTGATTTTTGATTTATTGTAGAGACGAGGTCTCGCCAAGTTGCCCAGGCTGTTCTTGAACCCGCAGGCTCAGGCAATCCACTCGCCTTGGCCTCCCAAAGTGCTGCGATGACAGGCTGAGCCACCGAGCATGGCCAGCATTTTTATTTTTTAAAAAGTCCTTCAGGTGATCCTAACGTGCCTCCCAAACTGAGCAGCTCTGCTGCAGAACAAACATATCCTGGAAATTAAGCAGAGGATCGTTCTCAAGCCAGATGACCTATCAGAATCACTGAAAAGTTATATATATATATATATTTAAATCCATGGACAGACTTCACCTGAGAAAAGTTAGATCACAATCAATGGGCGTAGAACCTCAGTGTGTTCTTTTTTAAGGCTTCCGGTGTGATTCTAAAGCACAGGCAGGGTTAAAGCACCATCAGTCTAGGAAAAAGTACCCCTGGTGAGAGAAAGAGCTGGAGAACTGCCTTGTCCGTCCCCGAATGTTCCACTCGTTCGCCCTGTCTTGGAGAGTCATCAGGAAGCAGATTTAGAGCAAAGGACAGATGGCAAGTCTCGGTGGGTGCCCACAAGGCGAGGATGGGTGGTGGACTTGTCTCAGCCCACGGGCAGCATGGACATGAAGGGCATGCCTGCCGTTGGAGGGCGCGCATCACTGCCCATCCGTGAGCGCCAGATTAATATTTTGCCAGTCCTTGATGAACTTTCGTTTCCTTCCGGCAGCCTCTCTTTCCCATCAGCAGAGCTGTGGTGAGCTCTGAGGACATGGGCGTACAAACAGAAACTTCTCTTTCCTCGCCTTTACTTCTTTGCCATGACTAGGCTTGAAATCAAAGACAGGACACACTTTGGGCATTGCTTCCTCATTGTGTCATGGGGAAGGATGAAGGGAATAGATTTTTAACAGAGAAACATAGAAAAAATTATCCCTTAGTGATTGACTTATGTGGAGTGCTTATTTCTATATATTATCCACCCTTATTCTAAAATTAACTTTCTGCAATAGACAAAAAGAACTAATTTGCATCACCAGTAAAGCATTCTTCAAAAAGTTCCTCTGGGAACACCACACATGCTACCTGCTGTAATTCCAGGACAGTAACCATTATGGTTTCCAGGTGCATAGAAGTGTTATCCTCATTGCCTCATTTAATCAAGGTCACAGCACTAGGAAGTGCGCAGCCAGATTCAAATTCAAGTCTCATCCGACACCAGCGCTTGTGCTCAACTACAGCCCAGCCCATTCCAGTGCATTTTCCAGGGAAACTTTCTTTTTCTCCTCCCGATGAGTCTTCCCACTCTCCCCTCACTATCCCTAGAGACATCCAAACTTCTAAATCTCTTTCTCTTTCTTCCCCTACCCAAGCCAGGGAGAATTAGGCCACAGTGGATGGACCAATATGTAGAGTTAACCCATGTCTTCCCCAACTGTGGCCAGACAAATTCTAGACATTAGAATCAGGGGCAACCAGCTGGAGTGAGAACCCAAGGGTTAATATTGCCATAGTGGGAAAGTTATCTGCTTTTTTGTAAAACAGCTTCCCAGCACTACAGAGGGGCTATTAGCATGCAAATGTACTTTACCTCATGCTTTTTAATGTTTTACTTCTCTTAATTGCTGAAACCGGTTGTAATTTCTGAGCACTGCTGGCTTCAGGGAAGCAGTTTCCTCTAAAGGGAGCTATCATGGCACCTGGAAAGATTTGAATTCTAATTTTATTAACCAGTGGGGCAAGGCCTTTTCTCCTCTATTCCTCAAAGGAAAAAAGAGCTTTCTGGTTGAAGTTAGAGATCTTCTCATTTTGCCCCCATGCTTAGCTGGTTTCCTTTGGATGTTTTGGAACTTGACAGTCTCAATAAGAGTTCAAAAATCACATATGAGATTTGATGACGATAACAGGGAGTTGATTAAAGATTTTAGATATCAAACCTGTGGTTATGAATTTGCAGTGAAAAATATTGCTGAATGCTACCTGGATTGGGGCATAATCCGTTCTCTCATTCCAGGACATTCTAGATGAGTAAGTTATTTCTAAGGTGACCTCCAGTCCTAAAAGTCTACTTTTTTTTTTTTTTTTTTTTGAGTTGGAGTCTCACTCGGTCACCCAGACTGGAGTGCAGTGGCCGCTCCTGGCCACCGCAGCCTTGCCTGCTGGGCTCCGGCGATCCTTCCGCCTCAACCTTCCAAGTAGCCGGAACTATAGGCGCGTGCTACCACGCCTGGTTAATTTTTTATTGTAGAGACGAGGTTTCGCCAAGTTGTCCGGGTGGGTCTCGAACCCGTGGGCTCAGGCAATCCACTCACCTAGACCTCCCAAAGTGCTGGGATTACAGGCTGAGCCACCGAGCCTGGCCCTAAAAGTCTACTCTCTATGAAGTAGAAAAGACTGGAGAATGACTCTGCTATGATAAGATAAATATTGCTGCTAGCCCTGAGAAAGACATTCTCAGTCAGTTTTTTTTTTCCTTTTTTTATTTTTTATTTATTGATCAGTATTTTTTATTATGGTTTTGTGGGGTACAGTTCTTAGTCAGTTTTAAGGAAATGATTTCTCCCCTTTCCCCATCCACACATACAGCCCAACTGAATTTTTTTTTCTCCATGAGTCAGTTGTGAACAGAGAGATTCTGAAATTGGGTAAGGGCTTCAGAAAACATGCCCTTGTTCCAGATCTTGTGTAGATGCTATTGTTGGTCAAGACATTTCATTTTCTGGAAGTATTTCATGACAAAACGCTTGAAACCCGGCAGCCTGGCCTGTGGAAAAGCAGCATTACAGACCTGAAGCCTCACCAGAGACAAACACTCCTCCCGGTGTGGCTTTGAGACAGCTGGGTGCCAAGGTCTGTTCTGGAGACAGCGAGGGCAGTCGGCAGTGAGAAGATGCCATTGGTCAATGGAAATACCAAGACTGGCTCTTCTAGATTTGTTCAGTCAATGGGCACATTCTCTTGTCATTTACTGTGTAGAAAAGATCATTTGTCTCTTTTATGGGTCAGTTAGTTATCCACCATTGTTTGGCAGTTCTGTTTGTTAGTTCACTTTCTCAGTTAAATTCTGAGTTTCTGGGAATCTCAAGTACAATGAGAAACGACGACGGAGAGCCAACTTATCATCTGATGAAGGGAAGAGCAGTATCCCTGTAATGGCAAACAGGCTTTCTCCTGCCTTGGGTTCATTCTCTATGGCCACATGTGCCTGGTCTTCCCAGGTATACCCGTCTGCGTCCTTGGCAGGTTCCGTACGATGTCCTTCTTACCTACGATGACATCCTCATAACAGCGTGTTTATGAAAGCACGAGTGGCAAAACAAAACAGAAAATAGGCCGGACTCGGTGGCTCAGCCTGTCATCCCAGCACTCTGGGAGGCCGAGACAAGTGGATTGCTGGAGCCTGTGGGTTCGAGACCAGCCCAGGCAACCTGGCGAGACCTCGCCTCTACAATAAATCAAAAATTAACCGGGTGTGGTAGCATGTGCCTGTGGTTCTGGCTACTTGGAAGGCTGAGGTGGAAGGTTAACCGGAGCCCAGCAGGTTGACGCTGGAGTGGCCGGGAGCGTGCCACTGCTCTCCAGCCTGGGCGACAGAGTGAGACTCCAACTCAAAAACCAAAACAAAACATAAAATAAGTCACAAGTTCCCCTGCTGATTTGTATATTCACAAGGTTTCCAGGTTGGGAGATGGCAGTATCCGACCTGATTAGAGTCAAAGCAAGAAGATATTTCAGCACAGCCAAGTTCTGGGCTGAGCCTTGAAGAAAACTAAAGAGGACAAGAGGCGTTTGCTCCACGGGTGAAGGGGGCTGGGATATTGTATGTGGGTGAAGTGATGGGCTTCAAAGAAGTATCGTGCTGTTAGCTCACTGTATCACTTCCTGGGTTCTTCCACTTTGCCTTTTAAAGTTTCTTTTCAGCGGGCATGGTGGCTCAAGCCTTTAAATCCCTGCCCTATGGGAGGCCGAGGTGAGAGGATTGCCTGAGTTTAGGGGTTCAAGACCAGCCAGGGCAACTTGGTGAGACCTCGTCTCTAAAATAAATAAAAAAAAATTAGCCGGGTGTGATGGCATGCGCCTGTAGTTCCTGCTACTTGGAAGGCTGAGGCAGAAGGATCGCCTAAGCCCAGCAGGTCAAGGTTGCAGTGGCCGAGAGCGTGCCACTGCACTCCAGCCTGGGCGACAGAGCGAGAGTCCGACTCAAAAAAATAAAAAAAATAAAGTTTCTTTTCAGTGGTTGTTGGGAGCTGGGGTGGTAAGGGAAGAAAGACTTTCCCTTTCTAAGTACTGAATGGGCTTCACGTTCATTGACAACTCCTAAGAATCCAACAGGTGGGTTTTGTCACCCTTTCGCATTAAAAAGAAACTGAGTCCCACGACCAGCGAGAGTCCTGGAACAGGACTTACAGCAGTTCTTCCTGATTCTAACCCCTCCCTCCTCCACATCGCCTCTGGGATGCAGACCGGAATGCCCATTTGCAAAACTGGTGGTGGGGAGGGTCCCCTTGAAGGTGGCCTTCGTGGCAAGTGGCCGCGTCTGTTCCCCAGCCGCCCTTTCCCTCCCCGACAATTTCCACTTGTTTCCTTCAGAGAAAACATGACTTTTCCATTGAGGGAACTGCAAGGACAACTCTGCGCCCCTGGCAGGCCCCACCCCCCTTCCCGGACCAAGCTTTTATGCCCGCCGGTCCCCTCACTGCCCCCACCCCACCTGCCCTGACCTTCCTTGGGGGCACTTTCTGCAGAACAATGTGGAGTCCGTGCTGCCCGGGGCTGCCCTCTGGCTGTTAGCACCTAATGAAAATGTAACCGTGTTTAACCCCCCACAGCCCTGGCTGGGGACCGAGCCGAGGGTTTAATTCCTTTGTATGATAAGCATCCCGCTCTCCATGTGGATGGGGCATCCCCTTTCTCCCTGGAGAGGACGCTGAGCTGTGTATGGCTAACTCGGACCTCTCAGCTGTCCAGGGCACAATGGGGAAAGTATCTTTTGTGGCATTAACGGCTTTGGGGAGGGGAGAGGGGAGCGGACGGGCTGGTGGGGAGGGGGTGCGGCTGAAGAGGAGGAGAACAATGTGTGAGAAGCTGAGGCTGTGGGTTTCCCACACGGACCAATATGTGCCCCCCACCCCCCTCTGGGAGAGACAGTTCTGCAGAGACCAGCCCACAGCTGATCCCGCCTTGATTGGCTTTTTTTTTTTCATTGTGCTCTCAAGGGACGAAAATCCTTTTGTGGCGTGAAAGGAGAGGCGTTCCTGCCGTCCCCTCCCTCGAACTGATTGGCTATGTCACAAGATGGCCAAATCCACCCGGATTAATGTGCGGCCGGCCGGGCCGCGGTGAGGACGTCTGAGGCTGCCCCTCTGGGCGAGCGTGTCTGCTGCCCTGGGAGCAGGGGAGGGGACCCAGAGGGGCAGGCCACCACCTTCTTCATATTTATGATTCCCCCCAGCCCCCGGCCCCGCGGGGATGTTTATTCATGGGACGCATCTGCTGGCTGGCAGGCGACACTTCTCTTGTTAGAAAGAATGTCTGGGAGTCCCCGAGGAGCCAGGGAAAGGGACACATTCCTCAGCACCCGCCTTCACTCTGCTCCGATGGCCTCCTCAACCCACCTGTGAGCTCTGCCTTCCCTGTAGCGAGCTTTCAGCCCTTCAAGCCCCCAGAGGCTCACGTGGAGATTCTTATCTCAAGGACACCTCTCTCGGCCCTTTGCCTTTGGGGCCCTTCACCTGAGTCACCCTGTCCCCAAGTGGCTCCTTGGACAGACCAGTCCCAGGCCGTCCGAACTAGTTCTGGTCTCTGGCTCCCCAAATGGGAAAAACGCTCTTCGGGCTCTGACGTCTCATTTTATTTGTGTACCTTTTTTGTCACGTTCACCACTTTTTACCTTAAATAGTCATGACTCCAGGGTGTGCGATCCCTCCCTCCCCGCCTATAAGGTCCCGGAGGATGAGATCTGTGCCTGGGTCACAGCACCTGTCCCCTACCAGTGCCGGGCACGGATGGGTGTCCCTGGGAGTTCTCCCTCGCTAGCTGTTGATGGGCTAAAATGCGTGACGGTGTGGAGAGACGCATGTGGCTGTCCCTGCAAGTCTTGGGCCTCTCCTTCCGATCTGTCATGGAGGCTGGGATTAGTCTAGAAGGGATGCAATACTTCACTGCCCCGCGTGTCAAATGGTGTGGTTTGCTCAACACAACTTTTCATTTGCTGGGCCTGTGTGCAGCTTCTGCAGTTTCATGCATTTCAGGAAAAGGAGGGGGGAAAGGAAAGCCTCAACACAAAGAAGACAGAAACCTATGCCCGGATCTGGGAGGACAAGTCACCCCACTGAGTCACTGATGGGTCAATGTGTCTACAGGACCGACTGCTGGCAATCAGGTTCACCGTCACTTTTGGATTGATAGCTGGGAAAGTCTTTGTCATTTTCTAATGTAATTCATCATCCTACAGTGTACTTAGGAATATGGGCAAGGAAGAAAAATAGAAAAAAAAAATGGAGAGAATTGTGATGTTTTTATGGACAAGTCGGATCAAGGCTTTACAGGTTTTTTTTTTGGTTTTTTTTTTGAGTTGGAGTCTCACTCTGTCACTCAGACTGGAGTGCAGTGGCCGCTCCCAGCCACCGCAGCCTCGACCTGCTGGCTCCGGCGATCCTTCCGCCTCAGCCTTCCAAGTAGCCGGAACTACAGGTGTGCGCTACCACACCCGGCTAGTTTTTGATTTATTGTAGAGATGAAGTCTCGCCAAGTTGCCCAGGCGGGTCTCGAACCCACGGGCTCAGGCAATCCACTCACCTCGGCCTCCCAAAGCGCGGGATTACAGGCTGAGCCACTGAGCCCGGCCGCTTTACAGGTTTTAATGAAGCAGTAACCACAGAAAAAAATGGTGTCCGAGTTGTATGATGTCGGCAGTGCCAGCAAGAGCTCAGATTGGATTGTGGCTGAGTCTGGTTCTGAGTGGGGGTAGGTCAGTGAGACTGTGGACCTGGCTTCTTAGTGGGCTGACCAACTTTAAGATAATAAATAGGACATCTTTCAGGCACATGGTTGGGGACCTAGAAAGCTCCTTCTTCCGGGAGAAACTAGAGGAGTGGCGTGTGATCACAGAGTCACTTGCACCTTTAAGTGCTATTAAATATTGCTCAACTGTATCAGTCATTCACACTTTAGCATGAACGAATTCTATCAAATTGCTTCTCTCTTTTTGGGGGGGATTGGAGTCTTACTCTGTTGCCTAGGCTGGAGTGCAGTGACATGTTCACGGCCACCGCAGCCTCGACTTGCCAGGTTCAGGCAATCCTTCCACCTCAGCCTTCCCAGTAGCTGAACTACAGACATGCGCCACCATGCCCGGCTAATTTTTTGATTTATTATAGAAATGAAGTCTCACCACGTTGCCCTGACTGGTCTCGAACCCATGGGCTCAGGCAATCCTCTCAACTCGGCCTCCCAAAGTGCTGGGATTATAGGCGTGAGTCACCGCACCGGGCCAAATTGCTTCTCTCTTAAATCTTCACTGATATTAGCTGTCCTAGGTATGGCAACTTGATTACTAGAGTGGATCTGGGAGTCGGGGTGTTGAATGGAGGCTAAAAAAAACCCCTAGCACCCTCAGAGAGAAGGACCGCAGGAGAGAGAAAAAATCAGAAAGGGCGGAGTGTGACTGTCAAGCAAACTTCTTATTTTCTCAACATTTTGCCCAGGATCATTCCTGTCCAGGAAATCTGGCAATGACATCTCGTTTTTTACCCCTCAGCTCCCAAAACTCAACATCCAATAGTATGGCTGCAATTCTGGGTTAAAGAGGCCTAAGACCCCAAAGCACCGCTGAAGGAAAAAAAAAGAGAATAAAGAAGCCACATGAGTTCTTGGTTCCAATTAAGCCTTACAAAGTACTATCTGGAATACAATCCTTTCCCAACTTGAGACCAGGGCTTAGGCTGCACGTGGGGACGTGAAGTGGATTGGGGGGTGGAGGGCATGGCCAGGCCCCGAGGGCATCCGTTTCTCCTCATTTGATTAATTCAGAATCCAAGAGGTTATATGCAGTGCACAGCAACTCATCTGCTGACGTGGGCCTGCATTAGTCCCTTACAGTGTTAAAATAAAAATGCATGCCGGGCTCGGTGGCTCAGCCTGTCATCCCGCGCCTTTGGGAGGCTGAGGTGAGTGGATTGCCTGAGCCCGCGGGTTTGAGACCCGCCTGGGCAGCGAGACCTCATCTCTACAATAAATCAAAAAGTCAGCCGGGCATGGTAGTGTGTGCCTGTAATTCCGGCTACTCAGAAGGCTGAGGCGGAAGGATCGCCGGAGCCCAGCACGTCGAGGCTGCGGTGGCCGGGAGTGGCCACTGCACTCCAGTCTGGGCGACAGAGTGAGACTCCAACTCAAAAAAAAATTTAAAAATTAAAAAAAAATAAAAATGCAAGCCAGGCACCGTGGCTCAAGTTTGTAATCCCAGCATTTTGGGAGGCCGAGGCGAGAGGATTGCCAGAGTCCAGGGGTTCGAGACCAGCCTGGGCAACTTGATGAAATCTCATCTCTACAATAAATAAAAAAATAAGCCGGGCTTGGTGGCACACTCCTGTAGTTCCAGCTAGTTGGAAGGCTGAGGTGGAAGGATCGCCTGAGCCCAGCAGGTTGAGGCTGCGGTGGCTGTGAATGTGCCACTGCACCCCAAACTGGGCGACAGAGTGAGACTCCAACTCAAAAAAAATAAAATAAAAATGCAAGTCGGTCCCCAGCCTAGACCTGCCTCTTTAGAGGTAAAGTGCTCTGGGAATCTCCTTTTAACAAGTACCCCAGGCCATCCAGAAAGAGCTCAATCCAGATGGGCTGTGGCCACTCAGAGCCCAGAGCAGAACCTTGCAGGTTCTGAGCATTGATTTCTGAGTGAAGTGGCCTTAGCAGCAATGAACACTTAACATCGAAAAATACTTTCAATTCGGTTCATCCATTCCGAGAGCCTACTTGTTTTTAAAAGAAAGAATGAGTTTTAATAGAAAGAAACATCATTAATATTCAAACATGAGGACCCATCTTCCAAGACAGAGGCAGTTAGAAGGTAGATTTGAAAAAGTGATCATGAAAATTTTGAGAAAATGTTCTTTTTAAAGAAAAAGTGCCTGTCTATGAAGTGGAAGTCCTTTGTTGCCATTAAAAAGTTGAGTGCCTCTGTCTAAATAGGCTTTTGCAAACTTCTATGCATTTGTTATCTGCATATGTGCATAAGTAATGCATGTATTCATTCCCAGCCTTCTAAGAGCTCTGGCTTTAAGAGATAACTTGGCCTGAGCGGGGAATTTGGCAGGAACTGGCAACACCGTGTGTCTCCACATATAACCGAAGACTTAGAACTGTTGGGGAGAGCTAAGAAAGATGTTTATTTATTGATTTTTTCCCCCAATGTCTATTTTTAAAAAAAAGACAGCTCAGAGAGGCTTTCTCTCCAAAGGAAACACTGACATCAGCATGGTTTTTCTGAAGTCAGTCTGTCATCTCATATTTTATTTATTTATTTATTTTCGAGTCAGAGTCTCACTCCATGGCCCAGGGTGGAGTGCAGTGGCACGCTGCTCACGGCCACCGCAACCTCGACCTGTTGGGCTTAGTAGATCCTTCCCCCTCAGCCTTCCAAGTAGCTGGAGCTACAGATGCATGCCACCACGCCCTGCTAATTTTTTTTGTAATTTATTGTAGAGAAGAGGTCTCCCTAAGAAACCCAGGCAGGTCTTGAATTCCCGGGCTCAGGCAATCCTCTTACCTCAGCCTCCCAAAGTGCTGGGATTACAGGCTGAGCCACCATGCCCGGCCATGAACACCATCAGTTTATTTTGCCTGCTTTTGAGCTCTATATAAATGGAAATCACACAGTATGTATGGTTTTTTGTCAGGTTTCTTCTACTCTACATTCATTCTGTTGCCAAGTCCCAGATTGTTTACTGGCATTTCAGTAAGATATTCCATTGTGTGAAAATACCGCAATTTATTTTTCCATTCTACTAAGGATGGATATTTGGGTAGTGTCCAGTTTGGACTGTTATGACTAGAATATACAAGCAGGTTGACAGAACTTGTGAGATGAGTACATTTTTTAACTGGTAGAATGCTCTCCAATATTTGAAGTAGGATGCTAAAAACCCACAGACTCCCAGATTGTAAACATTTCATTGTACTATGTGTTGTATTTATAGAGAACAAAAATTGTCCCTGACCTCCAAAGTCTGCAATCTAACATAGACAAAAGCGTTGACCTGAGAAATAAGGACACTGAGGACTCAGAAGAATAATGACACAGCATATTCCATGTTCATTATTTGCACTTCTAAATTTTTATTTAGAATTATTAATGTAAAGAGTGTTGCCAATGCCTCGGGAGTGTTCAATTTGCACTTGACCTGGCTTACCCAGTACTGCTGGGCCTTTCGGGACTGAGGGCTGAGCCTGGAAAGTCAGAAAGCCTGGGCTTTCCTTCTCTCCCACTCCTTGGGAGTCAAATTGTCTCTCTTGTCTGCTTTGCTTACTACAGCTGCTTCACAATTTCTGTTCAAAATGGCTTTGCTGTGTTTACCCAGAGTTTCTGGGGCTCTATGATGCGGTGCCTCATGACTTTGGTTGACCCCGTGCTGAGTGACTCTACTTTTTGCTACACCAGCTGACTGACAACATGTCTTTCTCTCCATTTTTTTCTTTCTCCTTCCTTCCTTCTTTTCTCCCTCCCTCCCTCCCTCTCTCTCTCTCCCTTCCTCCCTCTCTTTCTCTCCCTTGTCTTTCTTTTTTTTGGAACTTGGGTCTCACTCTGTCACCTAGGCTGGAGTACAATAACACAACAATCATGGCTCACTGCAGCCTCGACCTCCTGGGCTCAGGCAAACCCCTCACCCCAGTCTCTGGAACAGCTGGGACTACAGGTGCATGCCACCATACTTGGCTAACTTTTTTATTTTTGTGTAAAGACAAGGTCTTCCTATGCTGACCAGGCTGGCCTCGAACTCTGGACTCAAGCCATCTTGGCCTCCCGAAGTGCTGGGATTACAGGCCTGAGCCACTGGGTCCGGCCCCCCTCCATTTTTAAATTTTTTTTTTTTTTTTTGAGTTGGAGTCTCACTCTGTCGCCC
>NW_007249466.1:56114-63641 GCF_000164805.1 Carlito syrichta
AACCCGCGGGCTCAGGCAATCCACTCACCTCAACCTTCCAAAGGCGCGGGATTACAGGCTGAGCCACCGAGACCAGCATCATTTTTTAATTCTTAAATGCCTAAGGGTGAATCCGCTCATGGGGTGAATTGAATTGCTTGCCTGTAGATTAGGGGTCCACTCAGCTATAATATGTGTGGTGGGCACTGGTAGGCTGCCTGTGTAGGGCAGGGGGCAGTAGGTGGATATCCTGGTGGGAGGGAGTCAGTCAACTTGTACCCTGGATGTAACCGCATTTGAATTTCTCAGAAATACTAGGCAGATAAGCTTTCTTCGACTCCATGCAGTTTCTGTTGGATTGACCTTGAAGAAAAGATTCCCTGCACAAGTTGCTAAGGAAGGCCAAGTACCTTCTTTAGACACTGATTGGGAAATGGTGCATAAACACAGGGGAAAAAAAAAAGTTTAATGCCTTGATATTTGCCTCTGTTCCTTCACACCTTTAGCTTTGCCATATCTGCACGACTTCAAAGGTCTGCTAGCAAGAACTACATAGCCATCAGCTGGCATGGTTTAGAAAAGTTGCCTGTCTCAGACGGATGAGGTGCGATAAGCTTTAGGGTGCCTTCCCACCTGGGCATCTTGTGAGTCCAAGAATGATGCTGGATTCCTCTAGTTCTATCTGTGACCGGGGATGGTGAAGGTTCTCTCTGGACATTTCACTCGTTGTCTGGAGACAGCTTCATTAGCATTCATCATTGTCATTATCTTTCACTTTGATGTTAAAGTTCAGCAATTTATGTACTCATGTTACACATTTATCCAAATGCGACATCTGCCCTTAGGCAGCTCAGAAACCGCAAGCACCCTCCTGCATGCAGACGGGCAGTGAGTCTGCAAGACATCACGGGACCCTAGGTAAACTGGGACCAAGGAAATAATTTCAGGGACCTGGGAGGCCATCTCTAAATGAATAACACTGTTCAAAGTGCTGCAGACACGTTCCTGGCTTGAACTGAACCGGCTGGGTCCTTGATTTTTTAATGGGAAAGCTATTCCATGATTATGAACACCGCTCCTTAACAAAAGGTGCCTGTATTTTAGAATACGCTTTTTCCCAAGTGTGTGCTCCTCTCTGTTCATATTGGCTTTGATGACTATTTCGCTTTTTAAAAAGTTACATGTACACATGTACATGTGTATGTAAAGTGTCTATATTTACATACACAGATGTACATACATATATAGGTATAGAATTAAACGGGATAGAAATACACACAGACTCACATATGCATACATATATACGAGGTCTGACAATGAGATCTGTGAGCCATCCTAGAAAAGTGCTACATATCCTCATTGCTGAGTATCACTACGGTCACCTTTGAAGAACTCCCCTTGGGAAGCTCTGCACCAATGCCAGCGCCTAGTCCACCTGTCAAAGCTATTTTGAGACTCTTTTTCTGGAATGGCCATCAGAGCTGTCATTGTTATTTGCTGAGCTCTGACAATGAAATCTGTGAGCTTGCCCCTGTGAGATTATGTTGGTAGCACTGTACAAAGAACTGTATGGGGACATCCTCCCTACTCACCTGGTCTGGCCTCCAAAGACCACTTTCTTTACCCAAAGATAAAGGAAATATTGAAGGAAAGACATTTGATGACATTCAGGACATCAAGGGTAATACAACGACAGCTCTGATGGCCATTCCAGAAGAAGAGTTCCAAAATTGCTTTGACGGGTAGACTAGGCGCTGACATCGGTGCATAGCTTCCCAAGGGAAGTACTTTGAAGGTGACCATAGTGATATTTAGCAGTGAGGTATGTAACACCTTTTCCTGGATGAGTTCGCAAGCTTAAATTGTTGGACTTCATATGTATGTGTATATACCTATGTGTGTGTGAGTATACACAGTCATGCATTGCTTAGTGATGGGAATACATCATGAGATATGTATGTATCGTTAGGTGATATGCATGCATCATCAGGTGATTTTTGTCATTGTGTGAACCTCACAGAGTGCACTTACACAGACCTGGATGGTCTGGCGTACTGTCCCGAATACAATTATAACACAACAGGAAGTATTTGTGTATCTAAGCATATCTAAACACAAAAAAGGCAGAGTAAAAGTGTAGCATATAATCTTATGGGACCGCCCTTGTATATGTGGCCTGTCGTTGACCCAAATGTCCCTGTTCAGTGCCTTGACTGTATATCTCTTTTTGTCAAAAAGCAAAAGGGTCCCAGAGCCAGTATGACTTGCCATCCCATTGAATTCCTGGGATGTTGGAGCTGGAAGATATCTCTCTGCTTTTATAAAGAGAAACTGAGGCATGGGAAATGAAGACGACTTGCCCAAATTCACAGAACAAGTGAGTAAGAGAATCAAGGGCTGGAACTCTGGTGTCCCAATCCCTGGACTGGCACCTTCCTGCTGCTTCTCCACTGACTTTCTCCCCTCTGCAGTGAGAAGGAGAGGACAGAGGTAAGAAGGAACAACTGCCAGGCTCCCCCTGGGTGCATGTGTGCCGTGTCTAGGACCGCTCCCCTATGGGAGGAGCGGGCAATTCTGGGAGGACTGCAGTTAACATGCCTGGTGCCCGCGCCGAGTGGCTGCATTTTTAAGGCAGGAATGAGGCACTTCTGTCCACCTGGTGTTCTCAGTGCCCGTCTCAGTGCTTGGGACAAAACAGAGTTCTGAAAACAGACATTTGTGGAACCAACTTTCGTGTCCAATTGATGCCAAATGTAAATAACCGTGGTGTGGGGCTTACGTTTTAAATTGTCGCCTGTCATCAATTCCATGGCAGAGAGGAATGAATGAATGTTTGGAGACGGGTTCTGTGTCAGGGAGAAAGGTATGGTATGGAATTACTGGCTTCTGGGAATAAGGGTAAAATTGGGAGACAGAACAAGTAGGGACCGGGTGGACAACAGCACCAAAGACAAACATCAAGTGTAGCATGATTTGGACCTGCACTGCCCAAGGCCATGGTGGCCGTTAGAGAGATGTCTCCCTATGGTTAAGCCAGCAAACTAGAGGAAGTCCAGGCCACACTCTCCTCTTCCTGGGCATTGGTGGCCTGTTTTCTTTTCTTCCTTTCTTTCTTTCTTTTGAGTTGGAGTTTCACTCAGTCGTCCAGGCTGGAGTGCAGTGGCATGCTATAGGGGTGTGCTACCATGCCCAGCTAATTTTTAATCTTTATTGTGGAGACGAGGTCTCACCAACCTGCCCGGGCTGGTCTCAAACCCGGGCTCAGGCAATCCACTTGCCTTGGCCTTCCAAAGTGCCAGGATTACAGGCTGAGCCATCGAGCCCAGCCTGTTGACCTCGTGTCTATCTCCCCTGCGTTAATAGGTGTTTCCTCTCCTTCTCTTACTGGCTGTAATCTCACAATCATAGGAGACCAGTTTTCAGCCTAGTGCTCTTATCTCTCAGGCAAAAGGTGAAAAAGTAGGTCCTTATTTTCTCATTTTACAGGTGAGAAAACTGAGGTTTCTGATTCAGCAAGTGACCAGTTGGAATTCAAATTCTCAGTTGTCTGCTTTGAGTGTCCTTGCTCTTTCAATGACACCAGACATTGTCTTGCCCCGTGAGTTCTTAAATTCTGGGCTCTCCGTGAATGCCATAAAGTGATCACCGGCGAATCTTCAGCACTCTGGTCTTATTCAGGTCCTTGGTTGGTTCTTCTTTTCAGCCTTGACGCATCCTTAGACTCCTGGCTCTGTCAGGTCCCTAGCATCTGGCCAACTGTGTCCCACCTTGGCTCTCCTGTCAGTCATTAAGGGACATCAACAATATTTGGTATCTTTCCTTTGCATCCGCCAGTTTGAAAGTTGCATTCAGCCATTGCCTTGCTGGACTCTGGTGTGGCCATGTGCTCTCTGAGCGATGGCTGTCGCCATACTTCCTGGCTTTGGCCCCCTCTCCCACGTTGGGGAGGTGAATCTTCTCTCCCACTTCTCTTTCTTGCTCTAATTTATTTTCAAATAAGCTATATTTTTAAATCTTAAAAAAAAAGGAAGTTGCATTCGTTTCAAGAGTTGAGCTGGCATTTTACAATTCAGTGTAGGAAAAAAGGTCTGATAATAGTCTGAGGTCTTTGAGCAGGAGTTAACTGAGGGTAGACAGAGTGTTGGTTGGGGGTGTCAGCATCATTCACCCCTTTGTTCGTTTGTCACTCATGCATCCAACTCAGACCTATTAAGTTTCCGCTGGACCCAGATACTTAAATCAAGGCTGAGGATACCGATGTCAGCAGGACCCAGTGATTTCTCTAGGTCCCAATCTGACAACCTGTCTATGATGCTTTTCACCGAGGTACCCTAAAAGGACTTTGGAGACAGGTGTATAGCTCGTTGCTGGCAACTGCCTCTTGCCATCACATTGTCAGGTTAACCTTCTGCATTGAACATGCCCTCTCTTATTTCTTGGGTCCGTAAACAGTGGTGACAAACTTGAAGACGTTTCTACAAAAGCCAAGGACAGACTTATCTTCCAGGTTTTGAAAGCAACACATAAATTTGTTCCTAATGTCCAGAGGACATTAGGTTCCTCTACAGGCAACATTTCCTATTGGTCAGTCCTGCCAGGATTCAAGAAGGTAAAGGCAGAAAAAAAGTAGTTTTAAAAGAGAAAGAAGCTGGGCTTGATGGCTCAGCCTGTAATCCCGCGCTTTTGGGAGGTTGAGGTGAGTGAATTGCCTGAGCCCGCGGGTTCGAGACCCGCTTGGGCAGCGAGACCTCATCTCTACAATAAATAAAAAAATCAGCCGGGCGTGGGAGCACATGCCTGTACTTCCGGCTACTCGGAAGGCTGAGGTGGAAGGATCGCTGGAGCCCAGCAGGTCGAGGCTGTGGTGGCCGGGAGCGGCCACTGCACTCCAGTGTGGGTGACAGAGTGAGACTCCAACTCAAAAAAAAAAAAGAAAGAACGCCTAGCATGGTGGCTCATATCTATAAACCCAGCATTTTGGGAGGCCAAGGCAAGAGGATTGCCTGAGTCCAGGAGTTCGAGACCAGCTGGGCAACTTGGTGAGACCTCTTCTCTACAATAAATCAACAAGTTAGTTTGGGCTTGGTGGCGTGCACCTGTATTTCCAGCTACTTGGAAGGCTGAGGCCTAAAGATCACCTGAGCCCAACAGGTCAAGGCTGTGGTGGCCATGAGCATGCCACTGCACTCCAGCCTGGGTGACAGAGGAGTGAGACTACTATTCCCCACCCCCCGAGAGAGAGAGAGAGAGAGAGAGAGAGAGAGAGAAAGAGAATGCCAGGCATGGTGACTCATGTCTCTAATCCCAACACTTCGTGAGACCAAAGTGAGAGTGGATTGCCTGAGCCTGTGAGTTTGAGATCAGCCCGGGCAATGTGGTGAGACCTTGTCTCTACAATAAATAAAAAATTAGCCAGGCATGGTGGCATGTGCCTGTGGTTTCAGCTACTTGGAAGGCTGAGGCTGAAGGATTGCCTGAGCCCAGCAGGTGGAGGCTGTGGTGGCCGTGAGAGTGTCACTGCACTCCAACCTGGGTGACAGAGTGAGTGAGACTCTGACTCAAAAAAATGGAACTGTCTCTGGCGGGGGGGAGAGGGGGAGCTGGTGGTGGGAGGTGATTATTTAACTTGGAACCAAGGGATTTGAAGAAGGAGTTACGAGCTGCCGCCATGCTGTGGAGCAAAGAGGTAAGAAGTGCAATACTCATAGAGTATGTGTCATAAACCAGGCATCTCTGCTCAGGTGTTCCCCTCTAATCTTCACCTTTCCCAGCGAGATTGGTGTTGTTGCTGGACTTTTGCAAGTGAAGAAACTGAGGCTCCGAGCAGGTAGCTGACCAGGTTTAGGCGCTCAGCCTGTTGACTGGCTTCGGATCTCATTGGGTCCGTGCTCTTCCCTCCAGCATGGGGAGGGTTGTCCCCTGCTGATGACAGTTCACTCTTGTTCCATCTTTCACAAGCACTGAGAGGACAGAAGAGAAGTTTAGTTCTGCAAAGAAGGCTTTTAAATGTAAATTGGGAGTTCACTCTAGGAGAAGGGACCCAGGAAACTGAGTGAACAAGAGCTTGAGGGGCAGAGACTCTTGGGTTCAAATCTTGGCTCTGCGAATACTATTCTGTTTACCACTTCTGTGGCCATAGGGGAGTTTTGAGCCTCACTTTTCCCATCTGTAAAATAGGGTTAGTAGGATGAAATGTTATGAGTATGAATTGCAAGCTGTGCTTAATATATGACTGGTCTCCTTATTTGCAGGTATTATTAATTCTAGAGTCTTTCCTGAGTTTGAGTTCTGTGACCGATTGTTTCATCTTGGGCCTCTACTTTTGGGGCAGTCTTGGGGCTATGATGCACTTGGCGTGCCCACCTGCTGAGCATACTCAGCTCCCTAAAAGAATTTCTGCAGCTGAAAATCCACCACTGGAATTATTCTGCTGCCCTGGTCTCTGATTCTTTCCCCTCTGACTCTGAGTTCTCAGAGCTGGAGTTGTAGGAGGGGTCTGGGAGCCCAGAGCCATGCCTTCCTCCACTTCCTGCTTCAGAACAGTGGCAGGGACCTGCAGATGCCAGTGGATCTCTTTGGGACTCCAGTGGATGACAGGCATGATGTGGAGCACAGTGCAGAAAAAAATTCCCCAAGCCGCCGTGCAGACCTGGCTCCAGGTACGGACCGTGGAGGCTGGCATATCTCAGTGAGCGAACCTCCAGATCACAGCCAAGCCAACCCCACACAAAGGAGGGAAGAGACAACCTCTCTCAGCTGCAGCTAAGATCCCCCCGCCCCTCAGAGCTTCAGTTCCCTAAAGTTTCCCTATATTGGGGACCCCATTACACCCAAAGACTGTCCCAGGCAATGACTTTGGTTGTTGGCAGGAAAAAGAGACAGCATTCAAGTTTGAATGAAAACCAGGAGCCCTCAGAATTTGAGGGGGTTTCGGCTACACTTTTCTTGAGGATACCAGTATAGTAAAAATATATACAAATTCAAGGTTGTAACAATTTGGTATTCTTAAAACATTTACATTGAACACATGCCCAGGCAGTTTCTTTCTTCCCTCCCTCCCCCCTCCCTCCCTCCTCTTTTCCTCCTCCTCCTCCTCCTCCTTCTTCTCCTCTCTCTTTTTCTTTCTGGGTTTGGGTCTCACTCTGTTGCCCAGACTGAAATGCAGTGGCATGATCATGGTATACCACAACCTGGAACTCCTGGGCTCCAGCTATCCTTCCACCCCAGTTTCCTGAGTAGCTAGGACTCCAAGTGCATGCTACCCCACACCTGGCTAATTAAAAAAAATGTCGTGTAGAGACAGGTCTTTCTATGTTGCTCAGGCTGGTATTGAACTCCTGGGCTCAAGCCATACTCCCACCTCGGCCTCACAAAGTGCTGGGATTACTGGCATGAACCACTGTGCCTGGCCACACACTCAGTTTCAACCACACTCAGAGTTGCAACGATCGTGCTTACGTTCTTTTGTGGACATTAAATCAAAACTCTGAATTTAAGCCGGGCTCGGTGGCTCAGCCTGTAATCCCGCGCCTTGGGAGGCTGAGGTGA
>NW_007249466.1:63779-64408 GCF_000164805.1 Carlito syrichta
AGGCGGAAGGATCACCGGAGCCCAGCAGGTCGAGGCTGCGGTGGTCGGGAGTGGCCACTGCACTCCAGTCTGGGTGACAGAGTGAGACTCCGACTCAATAAAAAAAAACCAAAAAAACCCAAAACTCTGAATTTAAGGTGCTTTGGGCATAGTACCCTGCCTTCCAGCCGGGCTGGCTGAGAATGAGAAATCCTCCTGACTCCATGGCCTTGCTAATGCCACGGGACTCCTGGCCTTCTAGGAGGCCCAACGATTTTCTGAGGAGTTCTGGGGCTTGGGGCTGGTGGTCAGGACAGGGTTGTCTAGGAGTCCCGCAAACAACTTGAGTCACTGGGACTTGGTTGGAATGAGATGCGAACCACAAAATCTGACCTCTGAAATCTCAGATCTGGCCTCTGTTATGTCCAGGGGGCCCCTCTTTCTTGTACAGGCTCCCTCTTCTCACACCCTCCCAGGACACTGAGGTCCCCGAGGTCCCTGGATAGCAAATTCCCCCACTCTGCTCCTGAAGTTCCGGACCCTGCCCTAGTGGGCTGGGAGCTTTGGTGAGCCCTGATTTTCCCCAAGGAGGTGAAGTGGCCTCTGAGGCCCTGTGGGCGGGGGCGGGCTGGGGGGCGGGGGAGCCGGAC
>NW_007249466.1:64428-75944 GCF_000164805.1 Carlito syrichta
AGCCCATTGTTCCTCAGCTTTATTCTTCAGGCCTCGATGGGCTGATTTAGAAATCCTAATCAGGGAGCTCAGGGCTTCCCGGGTGTGACACAACTTGAGCGGCTCTGGGGGATTCTTTGTTCTCCGATGACAGCTGACTTGGTCGCCAGTGCGAACAGTGTGAGCATAACTCTACCCTGCGTGTGCTGGCAGCTGCCGCCTTAACTCTTTGTTCCCCACCCTGAGGTCTCTTCGCTTGCCCGGTCCTTCCTCCAAGGGACAACCCTTGGAGGGACCTCTCTGTGGACGGAGTAGGAGGGCAGTAGACGCCGAGTCGGGGAGGGACGCATCGTGCCGCAGACCTGGGACACTCTTGGGCGACACAGAGCGTCCCCGCCCCAGGCGGTTCCATGTTACCAGCGGTAGAGGCCTCTGCTTTGTGTTTGGCACGGACAGATGCTGACCGTTGGCCGTCCATAAAGGTGGTCGGGGGGACGATATTGCAACCTAGCAGAAGGGACAGGAGGCCGAGGGACAGGGTTCTTATGCAAACGCTCACACTCTGCGGCTTTGTCTGATCTGAACACAGAGCCGAGCAGCTCAGGACATCTGCTGAGAAGGCCGTTGAGCCAGAACGAGAGAAGACCAGATTTGGAGCCACGCAGACCTGCGTGGGGTCTCAGCATCTCCAGCTGACCCATCTTGGGCAAGTTGTTTCATCTCCCTAGCCTCAGTCGCTGCATCTGTATAAAGGGAGACAGTTATAATAACGGCGTGCCTCCTTTGGATTGCTGAATCAAAGGAGACAGTGCGTGCGAATGTCCAAGTCGTCCTTACTAAGTGACATAACCCTCCAGAGAGGAGGTGCTGGTTCAGGAGGCAGAGAAGAGGGTAAGGCTGCAAATGCCTCTGAAATCAAGTTATTAAAGCAGTTTCTCCTTGTTTCTGAGCTAGGAAGGCAGTCAAGAATGTTGTTAGAAAGTGATCCTTGGTACCATATCAATTATTCGTTCAACAAACTCTGAGTGCCTGCAGGGAAATAGGCATGGAGGATGACAAAGATATAGACTTGGGAGCCGAGATGATAAAAGTGGGTGCATAGTGGGAACTTGGGTTGCAAATGCAGAAAGTCAGCTCTGATTAGCACACATGTAAAGAGGACTTGAAAGGAAGGATACTGGGGTCACTCACAGTGGCCAATAAAGTGTTGGACATTGAAGTACCTGGAAGAGGAGGGTGTAGCTCTGCCTCAGAAACCATGGGGTCCAGAGATTCAAGTGTGATCAGGCCCCTCTCTGGCTCTGCTTCCACTTCCCCGTGTCTGCTGGCCCCATCAATGTCTCACCACAGGTTCCCGTAAAGATGGCAGACAACTCAGATTGGACCCATTCCTGAGTTTAGCCCTGCACAGAATTCCTGGTGAGGAAACTCACTGACCCAACCATGGTCCAATGCCCACTCAGGACTGAGCAACTCCTGCCATGGGTCAGGCTCATGTTCCAGCATGCTCAGCGCTGAACCACTGTAGGCAGGATTTTGCAAATTTGGCCAATTTGCAAAGAGTTACTGGAGAGACAATTGTATAGGAAACCACTACAGGAGCAAGGGTCAGATAAGAAAGGGAGTCTGGATGTCATCTCCAGTTCAAAGGAACCATTGAGAAATTTAGGTTGAGGAACACAGTGGCCTTGTTTATATTTTTCAACTGTAATGTTAAGAGCAAATGAATAGGAGGGGGTGATTTTGGAAGTAGAGAGACCGATCAGTAGGTGATTGCAACAGTCTAACCATTGGATGATAAGAGCCTGAAATAGGGTGATGAACAAAGGGGATGGCCATTGCTTCAGGGTTCTACAAGTGATTATAGCCCACTGAGAACTAAGGGACACCCTTTGGTGTCTCGGTGGTCTCTGATTTCTGCACCCATTGAGCAGCTTTCTCCTAGAGGGCACCCCAGCAGTGGCAGAAGTAGAGCTTCAGTGCTCAGGTGCTATCATGAGGGTAATATATTGCTTACTTCTCTACCCAAATGCCAGTTTTACCCAAAGTGACATTGTTTTTCTTTCATCTTACTTAAGATTTCCATATGGTTCTCTTGAAGAGATACCCCACCTTCTTATGATGGGGGAAAATCAAAATTAAGAAGATCAACTCAGAAGCAATGAATACTTAAGTGTACACGAGAAGTTAATGATGACCTAAAGTCGGTGGTAGCAGTGGACACGGAAAGGTGGGAATGGCATGAAAGACAATAAGGAGGTGGGCATGTGAGGCCTTACGAGTTGCACGTCTGGGCCGAATGAGAAGTAAGGAGCAATGATAACTTCCTAATCTGGAGCTTTGGCAAAGGAACGTGGTGATTCTCTTAGCAGAATTAGAGGAGTTGGCAAGAGGAACGATTTGGTTTAGAATTCGTTGAGTCTAAGGACACATACGAGTTTTTATTTGAGGAAGAAAAAAGAAAAGGTGTATGCGTTAGATCCTGGGACAGGTAAGACCAAAATGCTAGAGGTACTTTTCTATCGTGACATCTGCAGAGGTATCTGTGGCCATAAAGATTATAGGGTCAGGGTGGATGACAAATGCTGTTAAAGAATGTGTATGGAATTAGAAGTAGAGGCTTCTTGCCTTTGGAAAGAGTGCTTAGGACTAGGTGGTAAGGGATGGCTTGGTGTCTTTCCAGGGAAGGCTCCACCTCTCATTTGTCCACACACCCCTCTATCCGCCCACCCTTCCATTCATCCATTTACCTGACCATTCGTCCATCCGACCAATGAAGCTGTTTCTTAAGCACTTTCTATTTCCTTGACTTCACTTCTAGAGAGTCAAACAACAAAGCCCAGTTTAATCTCTGGACTAGAAGAATATAGCCGGAAGGTCACAAAATATCCAAAAGGAAGATTTGGCATCAACGTGTCAAGACTTCTGCTTGTGCGCTATTAAGAGTTGGTTATATTTTAATGTCTTGGACAATAGAAGCCTGATGGGGCAGTTTGGTGGACTCCTTAGCCTCTCTCGCTCCAAAGAGAAGATCTCATTTGTCATTTCAGTCACCAAGGGCTCCCAAATTTACTTTTGTTGGTTATTAAGAGCAAAATTGTCAAACAGAGGACAAGTCCGGTCACCATATTAAATAATTATTTGACTTTGTCTCTTTGCTCTAAGTTGGTGCCACCTTTGTCTTCACATCAGTGTTCTTCAGAGTGGCAGCATGGCTGACGCTCTGGGTTGCTATCTTCAAACTATGCTATACAAGAGAGAGGAGGTTGGGTTTGGCAGCTAAGTTACTTACTTTCTCAGAATCCCTAGCTACTTTCTCAGAATACCCTCCCTCAAAAGTCAGAGGAAGAAATGCCATGTGTTGAGTGACCCAGACTTCATTTACCCAAGCCAATCGTTGCAGCGTAAGGACAAGAATCGAATCTTGGATTGGCCCCCGTCTGCTGGTTGGTGGGACCAATCTCCATTTAATCCTATGACAGCTACACAATGGAGGAAAGACAGAAGGATTGTTGGGGGTTCAGTGTAATTTCCACTGTAGTAAAGCTTTAAAATTTTCCAGTATTCAATCAACCAGCATGTGTTGAGTGCTTTCTGCAAGTAATGAGTGCTGCCAGGTTTTTGGCAATTGGCTGTGAAAATCCTGATCTCAACCTTCATGATTACACAGATAACAAAACAATGCCCTGGCAGTTTAAAGCCATAGGTTGAATCTGTCCGCTGGCTTCTGTGGAGTGATTGTGGAGAGGGGCTTGTTATAAAAATCATGGTGGGTACCCAGATTTCGAGTAATTCAAATGACTGAGTTTCAGAGCTCTAAAGTAGAAACATGTTATTTGCATTCAAAAGAAGTAGGAGTGGCTGAGAAGTTTCTTTCCTGCCTTCCATGTGTGTGTCTGATGACAGTTGTCTGGGGGAAATTCTGTCCACTTAGAGCTGTGGTACAACTTCAGTTAATATTTGACTATTGGTTTCCTGTTGTCCAGAAAACTAATAGTGGAGAATGAACTGTACTAGAAGTTGAATCTCTCCTTTTCTGTTGCCATGTTTGTGTTTCTACCCTTTTAAAGAGGTGCCTTTTTGTCTATAAATTTGGAGGATATATTTACTGCTTGTGCCAGAGGGAGGGAGTAGGAAAAATCCTTTGATGGCATTGGCCCTTGTTGTCTATTTTCTAAAGGGATTGAAGGAGAAGGTGCCGGTGACAAGAGCTCCCAATCATTCTGTCTGGTTCCACAGCTCCTTGAGGATATACCCAGCTGCTCATCTTAGAAGTTATCCCGGTTTGTAGGCAAGGTAGATGAGAAAACTAGGAACGGAAATGAAAGAAAAAAGAGCTTTGGTGTGTGGTGTTAACATGTATCAGAAAGATGCAAACTCCCAGGAGAGAGACTTGTGCTTCTAGTCCCAAGGACAAGGCTCATCTGTTTGCAACTTAGTCCCCGGTTCCCTGTCCCATGTTTTCTCCCCTTCTGACCCTCAGCAGATTGAGGAATCTTGCTGGCGTATTGATCCCCCGAGCACCTGTGTCCACCAGACCATCCTGTATGGATATTTCCTGATCTCCTGGCTTCGGCTGGTTGGTGTCTCCATAGTAACGGAGAGTGCGGAGGGGGATGTGGGGGCATTTCATTCCATTTGTCATCAATTGCCACTGTTTTGTTCCGCCTGGTGTGTGCTCTCAATTGTGTCCTGGAGGAGGCAAGGGGCACAAGGATTCAGCTGAAGGACTGCTCCCACCCTCTGAAACTGGGGGTGGGGACGTGACCGATGGGACTGTCTTCAGAGAGCCGTGGCATGGAGATGGCAACAGAATGCCCACCTGCCCTGGGAGATAAATTTTGCTGTAACTTAGATTTGTATGTTTTAAGAGGGAGGGTGGCACTTGTAGCAGCCCAAAGACCTTTACTGTTAAATTAAGAGGAGGAGATTCAGATACAGCTTTTCTATAGTATAGGCTAAGATGTGATCTTTCCTGCTATGAGCTGGAATTTTATATAAGCAAATGCGTGGGCTACCATGGCACCAAGACCTTCACAAAGCATAGGTTGTGCACCTTGTTTTGTCTGGGCCCTAACTGTGTGCGGTGCATGCATTTCCATCATCCTCATGAAAATTGCCATTCCCCTCACCTCACAACTACTCACAACTATCAGGCTCAAGCAGTTTAAACTGGGAGTGGGGTGGAAACATGTTTGTTGGTTAGGCCTGTGCATGCCACTGTTCTGGGTCCAGCTCTCAGTTTTGCTCCCCTCCCGTTTCCAGCCCTGTCAAAAGCTCAGACCAAGTTCCCCCTGCCTCGTGGGAAGCTGGATGTTGCCTTCTCATTCCATGAGGAGCTCACCAGTGTGGCCCCCTTGAACAGCTCCTCTGTGTTTCACTGTTCAGCCTCTCTGCATCATTTACTTCTTACCCCCCTCTTCCAAACCTTCTCTTCTTCTTCTTCCAGCCCAGGGCACACTCTGTGTTCTCTTTCTTCTGTCTGTTGGGTCTTTTCTGATCATCCTCCTTGGCTCTTTTGCCTCCTCTCACTCTGGTCTTTCTTTTTTTTGAGTTGGAGTTTCACTCTGTCGCCCAGACTGGAGTGCAGTGGCATGCTCCCGGCCACCACAGCTTCGATTTGCTGGGCTCCGGCGATCCTTCCGCCTCAGGCTTCCAAGTAGCCGGAACTACAGGTGCGTGCTACCACGCCCGGCTGATTTTTGATTTATTGTAGAGACGAGGTTTCGCCAAGTTGCCCAGGCTGGTCTCGAACCCGCAGGCTCAGGCAATCCACTCGCCTCGGCCTCCCAAATTGCTGGGATTACAGGCTGAGCCACCGAGCCCGTCCAGGTCTCTTTTCTAATCACATGTTTTTTTTTTTTCAGTTAGTGTCTCACTCCATCGCCCAGGCTGGAGTGCAGTGACATGCTCATAGCCACCCCAGTGTCGACCTGCTGGGCTCCGGCGATCTTTCTGCCTCAGCCTTCCAAGTAGCCGGAACTATAGGCATGTGCTACCATGCCCGGCTAATTTTTTGATTTATTGTAGAGATGAGGTCTCTCCGAGTTGCCCAGGCTGTTCTTGAACCCGTGGGCTCAGGCAATCCCCTCACCTCGGCCTCCCAAAGTGCTGGGATGACAGGCTTGAGCCGCTGCGCCCGGTCTTGGCTTCTTTTCATGTTGCTGTTCAATGTCATGCACTCTGCAGCTGTTCTGTGAATTCTCAGGTGGAACCTCAAACCTGCCCCTTTCCCTGAAGGCTCTCCTCAGCAACCAGCCCCCCGATATGACGCTGGATGGGTGTGCACAGCCCAATGGTTCAAAACAAGTGAGACTTTCTCTTAAAATTTCCCTCCTGCCTTTTTTTGGGCTTTGTCAGCATCTGTTCTTTCAGTTGCTCAAACTTCAAATCTTTGACTACTGCCCCACAAGGCACGGCTCTCAATTGCTTTGTCTTCTTCCTCTTTCTTCTCCTCTTCTCCCCCTGACCCCTCTCTCCATGCAGACTATTTCAGACTCCATCTTTGCTCATCTAGACTATGGCTCTGGGCCATTCCAGTTTTGGCCCCTCCACTTTTTTCTTCCAGATGCTTCTGCCACTTCTGGCCAAGTCATGCTCTGCTGAAAAATTTTAAGACCTCCCTAATCCTTAGAAATCAAAAAGTCCAATCTTTGCTTGATGTCACATAAGGTCCCCTAGACATGGCTTGCACTCTGACATTTTGGCTCTAGGGTATCCTCTGACTAAGCCATCTTCCTCCCAGGGACTGTGGCTAGGACTGCGGAAGGACACATTCTTTAGCGGAGAAATATATCAAAAGGCTCAATGGTGATTTTTGATCAAGGAATTTATCTTAAGAAAATTATCAAACAGCTGCCCAGAGCTATGTGCAAAAGGAACTTCATTACAGCATTATTTGCACTGATAAAAAATGAAAACAATGTCAGTGTCTAATAATATCAACATAATGGAATGCTAGACAACCATTAAAGAAATACCCATTTACTGACATGGAAAGATTATTTCTAGCATTTTTCTATGTTCTATGGAAAAAAGAAGTTATGGAGTAATACATATTAATATATCATTGATATATATGCATTAATATACAATACTTCTATTTAATATTTATGTCATAAAGGAATATAACAAGTCTAGGAGGAGATCTATTCAGTATATATACACATAAATGTATACACACCCACATACATATAGTGGCTGGCATTGTTGTGAATTTTTTTCCTTTTTCTTATCAGTACTTAAAATTTTTCTGCCATAGCTATAGACTAATGATATAAAATATCAAATATTAAATTTACAATGTGCTGAGGCAAAAACGATTTTTAAAAAGCTCCTCAAATAAAAATATCCTCTATTCCTGCAGCCTCTTGTCTTTGTTAATCTTATCATCGCGCCTGTCAGGCTTTACATCCCCACACAGGATCCGCTGAGTTCCAAGCACGATGAAGTTCCTCCTGCAAAGATCTGGGCTAGCGGCGCCAGGGTGGTGTCCCCTCTCTGCTCCTTCTCTGTGAGAGAGGAAGGGGCCACAACGCCCACCTCGCAGGCCTGGCGTGGGCCCAGACGACGTCTGTGAGGAGCATTCTGAGAACCCCGAAGCATCACACAGCGGCCAGAGCGTGTGATTCCTGATTATTATCCAGGCCCTTGAGCTTCCCTGCGTGGACAGGATTGCCCCGAGAAGACCTGGCGCCTTCTCAGCTTCAGCCTTGAGCCCAGTACGGACACAGCCAAGATCCCCATCGGCTGGAGCCCTGGCCCCCACGGCTTGGCTGTGCGGGCGAAAGGGGGAACGATTCCTCCCTAAGTCCCCGGCACTTTCCGTTCCTTCCAGCATTTCCAAAGCGATGCTTAACTCTAGAAGTCGTGGAGAGAATGCTGTGTCCTGAGTCAGCCTGCCTGGCAGCTGCGTGGAGACTTCAGGGCCGCCTCGCTATCTCTCTGGCCTCTTCCGGACCCGCCCTCTGAGGGGCTGCATGGTTCCCGGGAGCCCTCCGTGCTGCCGGCTTTATAGGGCAAGGAGGCCTCCATTTCCCATCATACCCCTGGCTGAGGACAGGTTGGCCTCGTGTGTGTGTGTGTGTGTGTGTGTGTGTGTGTGTGTGTGTGTCTCTTGACTCATCTCAAGTCTTCTCTGTACACAAGAGGATTAGGCCTCCTGCATGCTTTTTCGAGTGAGTCAAGACTCAAAACCACCTACTCAGGCCCTGAACTGTTCGAGTGGGAAGGAGAGAGTCTGGGAGGAAGGAAGGAGGGACCAGAGGAAGATGCCAACCTCTCACCGTGATGGGGGTACGGGGGATAGAAATGGGCTTATGTATCCTGTCTACTCTTTTGCCCAGGGGAGAGGGGCCAGTCTCCCGCTGCTGTGTGAGGCGTCTTGGAGGTGAACTGCAACCTTGCAGCAGGACTTGGAGGCCTGGGGGTGAGGGGTCGGGGTGCGAAGACCCGAGCTCATTTGTCTTGGCCTGGCTGGAAGCTGTTTGGCCAGCCTGACTGAACCTGTCAACAGCTCAAAAGTGAGGTCAGCTGGGGCTGGAGGCATCGTTCGCTATCACCGGGGCTTGCATCTCAAGCTCTTGAATCATCCATGATGAAACTCTTTATCAGCCTGGGAGGAGGCAGCCCCAGGGAACGAGACTCCCGGAGAAGGCTTGATTTTGAGCAAGGCTGCATCCGGAAGGGCTGGCCAGGATGAGTTAGTCCCAGTGCACACTCCAAGATAACCAAACAAGTTGACTTGCTGAAGGGGGTGATTTCGTATTCTCCATCTGGGATCAGGGGAACGCTGAGGCTCTTCTTCCAGATCCGGGCGAGCGGACCCTCGAGGTCCCAGGCTGCTGATTTCCCAGGCCGCATCTTCTTTCCCTTCTTGGGAAAAATCACCAGCTAAGGGACGGGACATGGAAACAGTTTGACTTCTGTAGAAAGATTAGGGCTCATTATGTGACCGCGAGGGAGATAACACCACGGGAGAATTGGGAGTTTTGTCAGAGATGTTCTGCTAAAAAGAAACAACTGCGGTTCTCAAGCAGCACATTTGAGAGATAGGAGGGAGAGAGGACGTCTTGTACCTCCCTCCCGTGTCTCTAAATGCTCCAAGGCCGCCCCACATGGCAGGGGGGGAGAGGCTGGTCTCAGAGCTGTCTTGTGAGTGACAAGTCGTCCTGGCTGCCTGAAATGGTAATTCTGGGGTTAGCATCAGGAGGGAGGCTGGAATTTTTAGTACAGCCTTGAAAGAAAATATCAGCCGACCCCACTCCACCCCTGGGCTGGGAATAGGGTAGGAGGCTAGCAAAATAAATAAAATCTGCTGTCTGTACTGACCAGGCATAAATTGTTACTTAAACGGCAATAGGGGGGAAAAAAATGAGCCAGATATCTTTCTCGAGCTTGTTTTCCATCTTCTCATCCGCATGTCCCTTATCAATGTTTCTAGAAGAGTCCCCAAGGGAGCAATTGCATGAGAGCTACAAGTGGGTCAGTCCCGGAAAATAAAGCACGGAGCTGAGGGGCAAAGCAGAGGAGAGGGAGGGGCCTTGCGACATCCTCAGGCCGGCATTCCCGCACTGGGAGACCCCTCGCCGGCTGACACCAGCAGAGTGAGGACTAAATTTTTGCATTCAGTGCCAAGATTTCCCAAAAGCCACCTGGGGAGCACATCACCAAGCAAGAGGAAGAGAAAGTGCACAGCACAGCACTTTCACTGACCTTATGTTTTATGCTTCAAGAGGGAGTTTAGGTGTCTTGAAAGTAACCTAGTTTAGAGCCCTGGGAAAGTTTGAATTATTCTCCTTTGAGCTTGAAGTTTGCTGTCCTTTAACATTTTTTCAAGGTCAGCTTTGCCAGGGATCAGGGGAGATGCCCGAAGAGGGTCCCTACACCAAGCTCTTCGGCCCTACTGCTGCAATGAGCCACCAGCCGTGATGGCTGCTGGGCTGTTTGACAGGTGTCATCGGCTTCATCAGAAAGCGAGTGTGTGCCTATGAGATTGTTATGCTCCTTGGCCAGTGATAAGAGCCAGGCCAGTTCCCTGAAGGGCATATTCATTCACTTAAGTGGTTCGGCAGGACATCTGGGCAAATGGATCTGCAGCTGTGTAAGGACCTCCCTGGGTGGGCTCTGGAGGAGGGTGATCTTGGTTGGACTCTGAGAGCACAAAGTGACCAGAGGAATCTGTAATGGGAAGTGTTTGACCCCCCCCAACATAAAGGAAAGTCGGGAAGGCAGGAGAGCATGGCTCCTTCAAGGCGTCTCCTAAATGGTCTCAGCACAATTGGCCTGAACTTATCAGACAAGATGTGGACTGAGAGAGACACAAGGGCCAGCCCTGGGAAAAAGTTAGTTGTGAAGGTTCAGAGACATAAGCTTTGCAGTGTGGGTGCTGTCTAAACTTCCTGTGTTTCCTTTGCTTGTTTTCCTTTTGGTTTTCTTTTCCCGGTCTCCTCTTCTCGCTCCCCATTTTATTAAAACTTCTCTCTCCCCGTTTCATTGAAACTTCAGTCTCTCACAAAGGCTAAGGGGAACCAAGAGCGAGAGAGAGAGCCTGCTACCCTGGGCCAGAGCTCTAAAGAAGCAACACTGACCGGCTCCTGGGCTGACGTGGTTGTGGATGTGAGAGTCAGAGGGAGAGAAGGGTGAGGGGGAGGGGAAGGCAGGAGAGATGTTGCGTCGTCTGGTCAGCCCTCATCTCCCCACCTGGAGAATCAACTTCCAGTTTTAAAGGCTTGGGGACTCTGTGTTTTGTTTGAATAAGGAAAGCTGTTTCCTTCACATCCTTTCAAAAATAAACAAACATAAGCTGTTATATCATTTTACAGATGCTGCTACCAACAAACAAAAGTTCAGAGCTCTGGTCATTTTTTACAAAATCAGAAGATCAGAAGACAGGGAGTGTGATGAAAGGAGGGGCTTTAGGGACAGAGAATGCCAGAGGAGCTGGTTTGCCAACGTCTCATTTACTCCCACCACTGCTACCAGTAACAACAGGAGCATGCCACCATTACCACCACCATCACCACCACTACCACCCACACCGTCATCGCCACCGTCAACAACGCCAGAAATATCACCACCACCATCACCTCCATCACCATCCTCATCTCCATCACCACCACTACCACAGTCAGCAACACCAGGACTATCACCACCGCCACCACCATCACCACCATCTCCATCACCACCACCACCACCACCATCTGCAACACCAGCACTATCACCGCCGCCGTCGTCATCACCACCAGCACCACCTACGATACCACCACCATCACCACCATCTCCATCACCGTCACCACCACCTCTGCCATTGGCAACACCAGCACGATCATCACTGTCACTCTCATTACCACCACCACCACCATCACCATCACCACCATCACCAATACCACGACCACCACCTCTACCACCATCATCAGCAACACCAGCACTATCATCACCACCACTCTCATCATCACCGCCATCACCACCAGTAGCAGCATCACCACCACATCAACACTTTCACCGCCACCGCCACCACCACCACCACCACCACCATC
>NW_007249466.1:76592-89664 GCF_000164805.1 Carlito syrichta
CGTTACTCCAACTGACGGGACGAATCAAGTGAATTATAGAGGTAGTTCTAATTGATGGAAACTTTTAGGTCTCGGATCCAGAAGTCCTGGTTCTTGTCTTTGCTCTGCCGTTTACCAACTGAGTGACCTTGAGCAAGTTACTTCTCTTCGGGGCCTCAGTGTCTTAGTAGGCAAAATGAGGATCATCAAAACCTATGACCTCATAGAGTTTAAAGGTGAAAACACATGTAAAGCACTAATCACATTATCTGACGGATAAAAGACGCTGGAAATCCCTCCTTGCATTCTTTCCTCCCTCCCTCTTTTCCTCCCTTCTCTCCTCTTTGTATATGTCTCATTTTCCCTCTTCTTCTTCCTCTTAGATCTGAGATCCTCATTCTGCCCTCATACCTCAAACTCAGACAGGGAACCACTAATCTAGGGTACTTTTTCTTGAAGAGGAGAGAGAGAAATTAACCCAAGTACCCAGGCACCCAACTTGTGGAGGGTGGGCATGGACCATCGCAGGGGAGTGGACGGGGAGGTCCAGTTCCTCCAGAGAATGAGGTCAGTCCTGCATGAGGGCTAATTAAAAGGTCAGGCTTCATTCCTTGTGTCTTCCAGGAGAGCTCACAGGGAGAGCAGGCGGGGGAATGCAAGGCTTCCTGAAACTGCCTGCCAACTTTGTCTTGCAGCTGCTCGCTGGAGAACTGGCTTCGGAGAGCTGTTTGCTTTGGCCAGATGCGCTACACGGAAACAGTAGTAGGACAATGTCGGGGGAGTGGCAGGGACTGAGGCAGAGGGGCCCTGAGCGTTTTCAGCAGAGAGAAAAGTTCTCTTCACAGGTGGTGTCAGGCCGCAGGCCGCCTCAAGGAGCCAGCTGTGACTTGGGCTCAAGATGATGGCCTACGGGGATGTCAGATGCTGGGCTGAGTGTGGCCGGAAGACCACCTGTGCCTGTTTGTGCAGAAGTGGGTGATGCGCCTTTTGGAAGTAAGTGAGGGTCCAAGGAGAAGCAGTCTTTGGCTTATCGTGCATGTGTTTCTTGGGACTGAATTTCCATGGTATGGTGAAGAGCTTGTGACTAATGGGCATATGTTTGCTCTCAATCCAAACAGGCGATGACCTTGAACCAGGGAACAGAAACAACGAGGCCAGGAGATGGCATTGGTAAATGTGACAGATCTCACAGGAGCTTCCAGATGTCACCCTTATCATTTTGAACTTTATTTGCAATAATAAAATAAGTAATATTTCTTGAGCACCACGTGTCACTCAAAGTGGCTCTGCATGCACAATTGCATTCAACCTTTAAAAAATAAATTCAGAGATGACTTCCGTATAGCTAAAGAGACTCTCAGATGAGGTCAGCCATGCAGCTAATAAGGGTAAGAGACAAAATTTGGACCATGACCTGCCTGCCTAAGGGCCTGGGCTCTCACTAGTCCTGTTATGCTGCACCAGGTAGTGATAACCACTTTCCAGCAAGGTTTTCAACTTACTCTTAAGGTTCGCCCAGGCATGAGACCAGTGGAGGACTGAAGATGCCATGTATGATAGTTCAGATGGAAGAGGTCATGATAAAACCAAATGGAAGCTTGATAACTCCTTGCCTTGATCCTGGGAAAAGGAAGGTAGATGATCCTTCAGCATTTTGCCAAAGCGGTGTCTCTGAGACCCAACCTTGATCTGCAAGAATAGTTTGACTTCTTTCTATACTGCTAGGTCTGAAGGAAAGAGAAGCTAAGCAGGCTGACAGAAGAAGACAACCTCACACCTCCTATTCCTTGAGAATTGCTGGAGTTGAACTGGATCTCGTGCTTCAGCATGAGAATGAATCTTCCATGTGAGTTATGTCAACTGAGGCAACCCCAACCTGAGGAAACCAGGTTGCCAGGGTTCCCAGTTGTGACGGAGCCTTCCTCCGCTAGAAGACAACTGATTGTTCCGGATCCCTTGGTCATGTCCCTTGTTGCCCTCTGGGGGAAATAAATACCCAGGAAGGATTTTTCTATTTACTCTGCTCTCTTGGAAGAATTCAAAACAGCTGGGAGGGGAAGCAGCCGCAGCAGCGTTGGACTGCTGGGCTGGTACGGGGGCCTCAGAAGCAGAGAAGGAGACAGGAAAAATCAGCTGCTCCATCATTTACGGAGAGCCCCAACTGAGTCTGTGTCCTCTTAACTTCCCTTCACCACGGTGGGTCCCTCTTGCCTGCCCGGCCGCCAGCGGGTCACTGCAGAAGAGCTGACCGCCCTCATCTTTTGTCCAGGGAAAAAATTTGGACTGGAAGGCTCTAGCCCAGAGCCTGACCCCAGCCTGCCGCTCCACTGTAATCTCCTCCCCCTCTTTCCTCCAGTCTGACTTTCTCCATGTCTCCAAGAGGGGGTTTCAAAAATAAGAGGCTAACACACCCTTGGCAAGTACTGGAAAGAGGGAAATGTGTTTGACACATGCTCACCCAGAGTGCACAGAGGGCTCCCAGCAGGATACAATTAATGATCAAGAGGGAGGAGGGGATTGCTACAATATGTTTTTTTTCCCTCCCCATATCCCTAGTTCCTGGAGTTTGGCAACATTTCATGGTGGAGGGAAGAGCATCTCAGGGATCTGTAAATGAATAGCTGGTGGACACCGGCCTCAGGTGTAGCTGAAGCGGGAGGCCAAGGTGGACAGCTCATCCTAGTCAAATCCCAGAGATTCAGAGGAAGTCTGGGTGCCAACTGAAAACCAGCTCAAGGGCATTTCTCCAAGTTTAATCTTTTCAGTGTTTGGGCTGATTTTGAAAAAAAAAAAAAAGAAAGAAATAGGAAAGAAAGAGAGAGAGAGAGAGAAAGAGGAAAAAACCGGGAAGTGCAGCAGGGTAATTAAAGTTATTAAACACTGTTTATAGTTAGACTAAGAAATCCACAGGCACCGAAACCTCAGAGGGGGTCAGTATCAAAAATGGGAACAGGACTTTCTGTTCCGCATTTTTAAATGGTTGGTTTGATTCCTGGGCATCTTAAGACTCCTGAAAGCTAAAACTCTCCTCCTTGTGAGAAAATTCTCTTTATTTTAGAATCGCTGAATTCCAAAGAGTTTTCTTATGCAGAGAGGTGATGATGCAACAGGTTGCCCTCTTTCCTTGTGGGCCAGACCTGTGTAGCCCGCCGGCTGCCAAGGACAGTGCCGGTAACAGAAAGACTCTAGCAACCCTCTTTCCTGCCCTATTCCCACCCCCAGAAATAATGAAGAAAATAAAATAGGAAGATCCAATCAATTATACAGCGTTGAGGGGAAACCAGATTTAGAATGATCGTTTTTTTTCCAACTGGCCCACTCTGAGTTTGTGGACCAGTTGGAAAACATTTTAGGAATGTCTGCTTTTCCAAGGATGATTGAGTCTGGGGGAATACAAATACTCGATGCCTATCTGGTACAAGGTGGCACCTGTGGGATGTCCTTTGTGATTCTGGACTATCTTTTGAGGATAAATAGGGCAGAATTTTAAAATCCCAATTTTATCAAGACAAGCCAACAAAACCCTCAAGAGTTCAAATGACTAGAGTATGTTCCACAGCTTTCAAGGGTTGGGTTCAGGGTTAGGACCAGATCCTCATATGGTGGTTTTCTCTGTTTGTTTCGCTCTGGCCTGTTTTCCTCCCTCTCTGCCGTAGATGACCTCATAGAGATGGAGTGGGTGGGATATGGAGGAAGTCCAGTTGGAAAGGTCCTAGGGTCTTCCCCTTCCTCATTCCTCCCACTACTTCCTCTCAGGGCAGGGTTTTCCAGGAAGCTCAAGGCCATGGGTGCTGGGTCGCCATGTGGAGATCTTCAGCCTCCGCTCTTCGCACGTGTCGAGGGGGAATCAGAGATCTCAGACACGAATGCCCCATCCCCCTCCACGAGTGTCCTGTGGGTTTGCCCGATCTGCTCTTGGGAGGCCTTTACCTGCTGTTCACTTCACCTGGGGTAGCTCTGTAGGTTGTGATCTTGCTTGGCACAAGGCAGAGACTAAGTTGGGCTGAGCGTGGACTCAAGAGAGCTCAGGCCAAGGCAACCTTCTCCAAACCAGAAAAATGAGGCGCCATCCAAGACCATCACTGGGAGCGCCAGTCATGGATGGAAAGGCCCGTTTGGAAGTGCCTGGAACCAAGTCACAGCAGGAGTTAGAAAGCGACTGTTGACCCAGCGCAACAAGCAGTCTAGCGCTTGGGCCTTCTACAGGGAGGAGGTGCGGTGCTGCTTCCGGCTGACGGGCGGGGTCTGGGAGACGGCAGCAGGGCTGTTGGAAGAATTCCACATTCCTTCTGCCCATCCCTTCCCTTGGTCAGCTGGTCTCTCTCTTCCCTCTCCCCATGTGACAGTCGCTGTCACAGAAAAGCCTTCGACAAATATTAGTGCAACTTGAACTTGGCTACAGCACCTCTGGTTTCTAGCACCATCCCAGGGGTTGGTGAGGCCAGTGCGTTGGTGCCTGGCACCCTGCGGAGATTTATGGAATTCCAGAACGGGGAGCAACCTCACAACGCGGACTGCCCAACCTCCCCTCGCCCGCCTCGGCTGGTCCGCTCCGGTTCTCCCCATCACTTGAGCCCTTTTCACCTCAGCTAGTATATAAAGAGCTATTTAGGTGTCCCAAGCTTCTAAACAGGGGACGCTGAACAAAACTCCTGTGGGTGGGACAAATCCTCAACCTTAATCTTGGCCCTTGAAGTGAGGACTGCTTGAATACAACGTGCTGTTTATGCAAATCCCATGCAAATCGGGGCAACTGGATTAACTAGGAGGGAAAAATCCCATGGTCTTTCTGAGCCTTCTCAGCACTCAGTGTTGGCCTCAGAAATGATGAGGATTTTTGTTTGTTTGTTTTTTACGTGCTGTTTTCTGTTTTGGGAACTTTTCTGTGCTGGTAGCCTCAGCCAGTAGAAAGTTGGTCTTTCAGCTTGGCTCTTCCATGCACCAGGGCCTGGATGTGGGCAGGGAGGTTTCTTTTACGCGCTGTCCACAGGGGCCCGTTGGACGTGACCACACCTTCGCCGGGCTTGCCAAGGGCCCTGTAGGGGGTGAGCATGGGGAAGTGGCTGGCAGTGGCAGGGGGACAGGGAGGGTCCATTAAGGGACGTTGGCTCAGCTGAGGTCAGCGAGTCTCACCATAACCAGGACAGATAAAGAACCTTCCTTTGGGTGGGAATCTTGCCTTTGGAAGATCCTGAATATCCTATTTGAAAACACAACCAGTTGCCATTTGACATCCTCGGAGACTCCAGCTCTGCCACTCGGTTTGCATATTTATGCAAAACACAATGCAAATGAGCCCATCGAGCCCTTTGTCTCTATCCTGCCAAGCTGGGAACCCGAGTCTCCCGACAGACTCCTCCTCCAGGCCTTTATCCTCTCTAGAAGAGTTTTCTAATGAGGACATGGAATCTGAAACTTCGCTCCCTCGGCGAAATTCAACTCGGTAAATAAGTGTACTGCACTCCTACTAAGTGCAAGCTACTATGTGAAGCGTTTGATGAGCTGCAAAGGAGAAAACAATTCTAAAGTTTTTGTGCTTGAAGAGCTCATGATACCTTTTCCCGTTCTGGCCAGTTTCATATTTAATTGCTCATTCAACAAACATGTGTTGAGCGCCTACTGTGAGCCAGGCCATCAGCTTGGCCCTGTGGACGCAGCACTGAGCACATACGAGAAAGTTCCTGCCCTCACGTGCTTACATCGTAATGGAGAAGACAGATGAAAAAAGGTAGTGACATACACGAATAAGGAAATTACAGATTGTGGTGATGATTAGGGGGAAAATAAACAGGGTGACGTTTTATTATGACAGAAATGCATTATGGCCTTGTTTGGTAAGTCTTTATTACAGTGAAACCTAATTTTTAAGTGAATTAAAAGCAGCCACAAAAAAGGCAAAGGGCAGAAGGCATTTTGGCTTATCACCTGCATCTTTGTTTATTTTAATTGAAATAATGGTGTTCCATTAGTCAGTGGAGTCCATAAATATTTATCGAGCGGCTACTTGAGACAAGAGTGTTCTGGATACCGGGGATTCATTCATGAACGAAGCAGACCAACTGCCTGCTCTCACAGGGCTCGTGGAGCAGACCCCAAGCAAGTGCCCGGTGTGAGGTGGGAGGACAGAGAGAAGGAATGTGGAGCAGCGATGGTGGGCACAGGCTGGCAGGTGGTGGTGCGGGTGGCACCGAGGTGAAGGGCATCCCAGGTGCCACAAGCGGCTGGAGCTACGGGGCTGATGCGCTGGGTTGGTGGAGCTGGCGTGCTGTCAGTGAGGAAGAACGGGGAATGAGGCAACTGGTGGAGGCAAGCGGGGAAGAGGCTGAGCCAAGGAGAGGTGTCCAGAATTGACCATAATTGCGGTGGGAAATCTTGGTGGGTTTCGAATAAGGGAGCGATCCGGTGAGATGTTTGTTTGTAAAAGATGCCTCAGAGGTTGCTGTGCAGATATGTGAGCAGACGAGCACGAGTGGAAGCTGGAAATACAGAAGGTTGTTGCAGACATTGGGCAAAAGATCTCGCCACGATTCAGAGGAGCCACAGGGGGCCTGATGCGGAGAGCAAACCCAGTGGCATTCAGAAGGTGGAGCTCACCTGACTCTCCCAGGGCTTGGCATTAGGGTGTGGTGAAAATACAAACGTCAGCCGGGCTCGGTGGCTCAGTCTGTCATCCTGCACCTTTGGGAGGCTGAGGTGAGTGAATTGCCTGAGCCCGTGGGTTCGAGACCCGCCTGGGCAACTTGGCGAGACCTCATCTCTACCATAAATCAAAAATGAGCCAGGCGTGGTAGCGCGTGCCTGTAGTTCCAGCTACTTGGAAGACCGAGGCGGAAGGATCGCCGGCGCCCAGCAGGCGAGGCTGCGGTGGCCGGGAGCGGCCACTGCACTCCAGCCTGGGCGACAGACTGAGACTCCAACTCAGAAAAAAAACAAAAGAAAATACAAACGTCAAGAATGCACCTGGGCTTTTTGTCTTGAGAGACTGAATGAACCGTGATGCTGCTCTGTGCTTTGGGGGAGGCTGCAGGAATGGTTTGAAGAGTTGCGGTGAAGACACCTGAAGGCTGAGTTGCCTCCTGGCCATCCCCGTGGAGGCGCTGAGAATGTGCAAGTCTGGAGCCCAGAGCACACCGTTAGTGTCGAGGCAGTATCTGAGCCCTTCTTCCAATGCATCTCCCACCATTTCATAGAGATGCTGGAGGGAGGGAAGCGAGGCCTTTGCAGTTCATGGGAAGGGATGAGGGGCCATGTGTATCCTTTGCACAGTTCTGGGGCAGAAACGGCATGGCAGACACTCAGATCTGCTCATTGCCAGTGTCCTGACCTTCCCAGAATTTATTAGGCTTGTATCCAAGAGGCGACCTCCTGCAGGCAGAGTGAGGGGATTTTAATTCTCATTTGAGAGAGGGCTTGGAGCCTCAGGTGTTTACTTCTGGAAGGGCCTGACACGAGGCCCACCGGGTAGAAAGTAGTCTTATCTTTTAGGCCATAGCAGCTCCTGGCTTGCAGACAAGGAAACGGAGGCCTGGAGCGGAGATACACTTTGATCAGGGGTTGCACTCTTCAGTGAGATGCAGAACCAGGCCTTGGACCCCAGGTCTTACTTGCTTCTCACAACGTTCCCTTTTGTAGGGCCTTGCAGGCCCCCTGATATCCACCCTTTGGCCTCGGCACGGTCTCAAGAAGAAGAGAAGCAGGAATGCTCAGATAACACAACCGTAGTGGCTTTGCACGTTGCCCGTGAGCCTACGTCTCAACTCACCCGCCCACACCCTGAACACAACAGTAGATAAGACCATTAGAAACAAAAGGGAAACTCTGCTATTGTGGTGACCACAAAGTGTTTTCATTTGCAGAAGTTTTCCTCTGCAAGGCTAGATCTCTCTGTGTGCCACTCCACTGCAGCCTGGGTGACAGAGTGAGACTCTGACTCAAAAAAATAAATAATGATAATCATAATAATAAAAAAGTCTGGATCTCTCTGTTGGTTAAGGGGTGACGGATGTCCGTGCTGGTTCCCTGTGAACGCCCCTACCCACCACGCTGTTTGTGAGGAGACTTCTTTAGATGTAAAGCTTCGATACCTGGGTTTTCTGAGTAAAAGCTGGCTACGCTTGCGATGAAAAGAGACCAGATACTAAACTGACATTATAAACGCATGCACTGAAACTTGATTGGCTACCGGTGAGGTTGCTGGATCATCCCAGTTGGCCTAGGATGGAGTTTCTCAGGGCTCAGTGCTAAAACTGGGACACGCCCGGGGGAAATGGGGTCAGTTGTCACCTGACTTCCAGTTTAAAGTACAAAA
This sequence comes from Carlito syrichta, assembly GCF_000164805.1. Lineage (NCBI taxonomy): Eukaryota > Metazoa > Chordata > Mammalia > Primates > Tarsiidae > Carlito > Carlito syrichta. Next base: position 84,880 of record NW_007249466.1, read on the forward strand.
CAGAAACAAAAATTAAAACATACAGCTCTAAAAGACATTTTTGAGGCAGTTGGGGACTTTTAATGTGGGCCAGGCAGTGGTTAGTGATGTGCCATTGCGCCTTGAAGGCTACTTAGGGGAACACTGAGATTTTGGGTCTTTGAGAGGTGAAGTGCCCTGCAGGCTTCAAATGTTCAGCAACATAACACGATACAACAGTCCAGACTCACACACATTCACACACATGGTGATAGAGAAAATATGACAAAAATATTAATAATTACTAAGGGCCTCCTATGTGGATATATTTTTTCATTTTTTTTTCCCCTGCAAGTTTGAAATGTTTATACCAAAAAGTTGAGAAAATGCTTTTGAGGGAAAGTTCACACACTGTTGCCTCCTTGTTAAGGATAAGGTTTCTCGTGTAAATGGAGAGTTTGTAATTCAGTTCTTTGCCACAATTTGGTTGTGAAGATGCTAAGAGGGTGCATACAATCATATTTTACCAAGCAAAGACCTACTGAAGATATGAATCAGATGTGGGAGAAACTTAAGACAATCTTCCACCCAATCAAGAAAATAAAATGAAGGAAGATGAGAGGGGTTAAGTGCTGGGAACAGATTCTTAAAATAAAATAAAAGTTTTAGAGGATTTAAAAATATATATAGTTACATTTATTAGTTAACTTAGAAAAAAACAACATCCTTAAGAATGATGAATGTTTCTTTTTAAAAAATATTATTTTAAGCCGGGCTCGGTGGCTCAGCCTGTAATCCTGTGCTTTGGGAGGCCGAGGTGAGTGGATTGCCTGAGCCCGAGGGTTCGAGACCCGCCTGGGCAACTTGGTGAGACCTCAACAAAAAAAATAAATCAAAAAATTAGCCGGGCGTGATAGCACACACCTGTAGTTCCAGCTACTTGGAAGGCTGAGTGGAAGGATCGCTGGAGCCCAGGAGGTCGAGACCCAGGAGGTGGAGGCTGCGGTGGCCGGGAGCGGCCACTGTACTCCAGTCTGGGCGACAGAGTGAGACTCCGGCTCAAAAAATATATATATATTATTTTACATGGACACATTGTGTAATGGTAGTGGTGGGGCTTCAGATCTCTCATTCCCCAGATAACGAACATGACACCTAATAGGTAATTTCTGACCCCAACTCTCCCACTTTTTGCCCCCCCTTTATTTGTGTCCCCCGTGTCTATGATTTCCATCTTTATGACCATGTAGCTCCTACATGTAAGTGAGAACATGTGGTGTTTGGTTTTCTGTTTCTGAGTCAGTTCTCTTAGGGTGATGATGACCGGTTCCATTCTTGAGTTGCTGTAAAGAACATTATTTCATTCTCTTTTTGACTTGAGTAGTATTCCATGGTGTGTGTGTGTGTGTGTGTATGTGTGTATCACATTTTCTTCATCCAGTCAAGGGTTGGTGGGCAATTAGGTTGGTTCCATGATTTCTGCTATTGTGACTAGTACTGCGATGGACTTATTAGTACGGGTAAGCCTTTTTCATGCAAAGATTTCATTTCATTTGGGTAGATCCCTAGCAGTGGGATTGCTGGGTTGAGTGATAGTTCTATTTTTCGTTCCCTGAGACATCCCCGTACTGTTCTGCATAGAGGTTGAACTAAGTTCCAGTCCCACCAACAGTGTCTGAACACGGCCGGAAAGAACTCCTAGGCAGGAGGACAGACTTTCAGGGTCATGCAGTAGGCAGAGAGACATGACATGACATAAATTTCTCTTCACGCTGCTTCTGCAGTAAAGGGGGGCGGTAAAGGGGGGCAATAGAGAGAGAATAGGAGCTAACATGCAGGGAAATGACAGCATCCATGGAAGGGGTAGGGCGAGGGCCTGGGCGGGTACAGGAGTGATCCCCTTCCTTGAAATAACTAAGGGTAGTCATAGCTTCAAAATAACTGCAATGGCTTTTTTAATACCTGGCACTTAATGGAAACTTAAAAAAAAAAAAGCTAGCCAAAGCATTTAATTAAGCAGACTAGAACCTCAAGGTCACTAGAAAAGTGTTTGACTTTGCTAGACAGAGAATCGCAGAGAAAATTCACCAAGTGTAGGCCCAAAGGTAAGATCAACATGGGGACCCAGGAGTGAAACGAGAGTGTGAACGTTTCCAAGTTATTCTCATTTGGGTGTTTCTTTTAAAAGATACACGTGCTCCTTTTATTGTTTTTTTAGAGCAGCTGAATACAATTTTGATTTGAATTTTTCAAAAAAGAAGCAAAAACTTGTCCCCCTGATCTTATTTTCAGATTAAAAACGAGGTAACCACTCAATAAACCTTGAATGATCTTCTCAGGCCATGGGCAATGGAGACAAAACATTGCTGCTCTCCTGATTGTGTAATTTTGCAGTGCAGGCAGAGGACACCAAAGGGGACAGCACATGAATTTGGTTAGGAACTATTCGAGATCAGACAGACCCGTAAGGGCATCCCCATTTCCTCTGCTCACTGCCTGTGACCTCAGGCCAGCTATTTCATCTCTCAGTTTCCGTTTCCTCATCTGCAAAATGAGAGAATAATGGTATATTCTTTTATTTATTTATTTTCGAGTCGGCGTCTCACTCTGTCACCCAGGCTGGAAGGCCATGGCATGATCATGGCCGCTGCAGCCTCGACCTACTGGCCTCAAAGGATCCTTCCGCCTCAGCCTCCCAAGTAGCTGGGACTATAAGCGCATGCCACCACACCTGGCCCATTTTTTGATTTATTGTAGAGATGAGGTGTTGCCATGTTGGCGAGGCTGGTCTTGAACACCTGTGCTCAAGCAATCCTCTCGCCTCAGCCTTCCAAAGTGTTGGGATTACAGGCATGAGCTACTGTGCCCTGCTGAGAATAATGGTATATTCTTCATAGAGTCTGTGTCACTTAAAAGTGCCCATGCAGGTAAAGTAATTAGCATAATGTCCAAAGTACCAAGACTTCAATAAATCTCACCAAATATTATGTCACTTGCTGCTAATACAAGAGGAAACAGGGCTGATGAACTGTATTAAACTTGCATACCTCGATGTATCTCCCCGCCACAGAATAATCTCAACGTGACAGAGAAGCGGGCGAAACCCAGGAAAACGTACTCTGAGGACCACTCTCCTGCGAGAACTTCTTTAAACATAAGCATTCTCCTGGACTATGACCTTGGTTAAATATTTGACTCTTAACACACAGTATTTTTTTTTTTTTGGTCTGAAACCACATGCTCTCATTTAGAAGGACTTGAAAATGTCCATGGTCTTGGAATTTGGGGTTAAGACCTGGGAATGAGGGGAGTGAGAACTCAGGACTGAAACGAAGGTAGTCTGGGATGAGAAAAACAGAGAAGTAATATGCTGGCCCTGCTTGGGAATACCTGGCCCCGAGCACTCACTACGGAGGGCAGGTGAGTGAGGAAGGACTCTGGGACACTTTATGGAGCATAATAACCATCGCAGCTGTGCAAGCAGAGATCAAAGATCAAATCAAATTTCAAGCTGCAGGGACCTCAATCCGATCACCTGCAGAGGTCAGAGAAAGGAATTTTTCTTCCCCGAAGAGCCCCAAGATTGGCTGAATTCCCAACAGGGGGTTTGGCACTGCCTTGAAAGATCACATTACTGGCTACTGCCCAGAAGCAAGGGGACAGGGCCTTGGCTTGATGGGACTGGTGGGGCCAGTGTATTGTTCTCAGGCAGAGTGTCTGCCAAACAGAATGGAGCAACTCGCAGAAAGCCCAGGGACTCGTATCCAGGGGCTCCAGCGTGGTCAGTGATCAAAAGTCTCCCTTTGAGGGTCCACTGTCAAGGTAGATACCTTGGATGCCAAATGTGGAGGCCTTTGTGGTGTTATGTTGGTTTCTGTTGCCTTCTCCTTTGAAACGAAGCATAGCACTGATCCGCCCAGGCTGCAATGGGACTTCTGCCAGGAGGAGGATGGACAGTTGACATGTAGAGCCATCTGCACGGTCTGCACGCCTCCCCCTTTAGATCTGCCCACTCCGTGCCAACCCAACACACATACACAAAAGAAGGGAGCTGATGCCGGGAAGCCCTGGCTAGGCCCAGCTTTGTGGACACTTGCTCAGTATGCTGTGTTAGAGACACCTCAATCTGGTCGAAATGAACAGAAGTGAACACCCTGGCATCTCTGCACAGTCAGAGAGAAGCAGGTAGTCTCCAGCGTCAGCTCCGAAAGGCTCTGTGGAACTGTCTGAACTTGGATCTTCAACCTCAGTCCTCTCTTTCTCCCTTGCCTCTCCCCACTCCCGCTTGGTGATGTTCGACATTGGGGGGAAACAGGAAGATGGCTTGCAACGGTGGGAAGAGAATTCGATTTGACGCTACATAAGGAGAGAACAGCACTTAGTTCTGGAGAGATTCAGTAGATCGTTTCTTAGATGTCCCCCCAATGCTATTCTATGTTCTTATCGGAGGGCGCACTGTGGGGTGAGAAGGAGGTGTGGATAAGGCACGGGGTGTGGATGGGGCTGGCGGAGAGAATTCAACGTGTTATCGAGTGAACGGGGAGAACCGAGTGAGAGGGAACTTGGCCGCTTGGGCTGTGGATGTCAATCAAACTAATGTGTTGGGGGAAGGGGGGGAGGAAGTTTGTCACCCGTTTTAATATCAGAAATTCCTTTACGTGGGTGGTAACTGGGGAACAGCTGCAGGTAGCTGAATCACAGCCCAAATCCTTGCAAAAACGCTGGTGGGACCCCTGCCAACAACTGAGCAATGGCTTTTCAAGCTGGAATGGAGCAAGTTGGACTAAGGAAGGCGAGGTGGTGGGGGGAGCTGGGGGGAGAGCCTGG
>NW_007249466.1:89684-116265 GCF_000164805.1 Carlito syrichta
AAAAAGCTGAGTTTTGAAGCTGGTGCATATTTAATAGGATTAGAACACATGAGTTAGAGGCTGAAAATTCTCAACCTGCCTCGTTAAACAGCCAGCCTGCAGGAAGGCCCGGCTCTTGGAGCAGAGGCAGGGAAGTAGGGAGGGAGGGAGGTGGAACACCTGGGCTTTTTCCAGGGGTAGCCAGGCTGTCGGAGAGACTTTGGACGTTCTTGTCTCTCCTGCACTCGCTGTGCAGCCTCTGAGAGGCCAGCCCTTCTCAATCTAGCCCCACTTGGGTCCGAGGACACACCCGGTTTGTCAACAATGCCTTCGGGTGCCATGTCCCTGTTTGACTTGGCCCAGGCCGGTCCGCCCACTGCCTTCGTTTGTCCTGGGAGGAGAAGCATTTGTTTTTGCCTCCTCACGCTGGGCGAATGGGCCCAGCCCTGGGCCTCTGAGGTCTGTTTGGATGCTGGCTGAAAGTGTCTCGGCTGCAGCTCTGAGTCTGGGTTTTCAGGTGACAGGTGGCGGGGAGGGGTTAGGGTGGGCTGGAACGCTTTTCTTCTTCTAAATATGGCTCCTTGCTTGCTCGCCTGATGACTTTAAGCCGCGGGTTAAAGAAGGCTGTCCTGGGCCCTGAGCCCTCAGCTGAATGGCATGTGACGCTGGAAGGGAGCTGGGTTTCCCTGGCTTCGGGCTCTTGCGCTAGCTCGGGGGGTGACTTCAGACAGGACCTCTCACCTCCTGGGCCTCTCGCCTCCTTATTTTCACGCACAGGCCACGGGTCACCCAAGCCTATCTTACGACAACTTTCCACACCGCTGCAGTGGGGAACGAGTCCCAGTAGCTCTGCAAGTCATGGCATGAGGGTCGGGGTGACAAATGCAACCAGTTGACAAGATTGAGGACCCATTGGGCACTTCCTGCTGCAGAGCCCACGCTTGGCTAAACTCTCCAAACCCTCCGCTCGTCACCAACTCCTAGACTCTATCTTCAGCAGTTGAAAGAAATGCAGCCTCTCTTGGGAGAGGCCTTGCCTGGAGGGCTCTTGTCTTTGGATAACCCAAGGGAATCCTGGAGCCCCAGCGAGGGGTGGAGCTCCAACACCCGGATGCGGGGGCCTCAGGAATCCAGGGATGTAGGGACCGTTCTGACAGCGCTGGGGAGCCCGGAGCGAGCCGTGTGTGTCCTGCCGGCTGTGTAAACACAGTAACCAAATACACGGATGGCTTCCAGAGCCCACCAGATGGCAACAAGTACAGGGGTGAAGGTTTCCCTCTCTTCTCCCTCCTTCTCATTTTCATTTGTTCCTCATGCCTCGGGGTGGGACAGAATGTGAGACCCTGGGAAGCTCTGTTGTCAGCTTAGGTCTTGACTCTGCGACTTCCTCGCCTCAACCTTCAAGGCTTTCTCGGCTCGCAGGCCGCCTTCTCAGTGCAGCTTGCTGGGAGCTACATCCACCAACTTCCAGTCCTTCACACTTGTCTGTTCTTCCACAGCACTCCCTAGCTGACATCCCGTAACTTTAACCATTTCTTTTTCAGTTTTCTGACTCACCTCCCCTGCACCAGAAACGGAGACTAGAGAATAATATTTTGTGTCTTTTTGTACATGACCTTATCTCTGAGCCCATGACAGGGGCTCTGTTTTTTGAATGAAGGGGTGTATGTTTTTCCCCTGGGCTGGGTCCTGTTGAGATCTCTGCTGGAGTCTTAGGGATATAAGATGTTCCATTTCCAGACTTTTCTAGGAGACCTGGGCACTACAGGTCAAAGCAGAGGTCTTCACACGCAAGTCTCTAAGATAGGGAGCAGTCTCTTGCGTAAATGCAGGGCACGGTATGTATGCCACAGTCCAGCGAGTCAGCACTGTCGCCCCAGCCACCCGCTTTGGGGCGAGCCAAGGGGGAAATCATGGAGACAGCCAATCAGAGCTAAGAGTCTCCTGACGCATTCAGTCAAGTATCCCCCCCAACTCCCCAAAACTCTTGGTCTTCCCAGAGATGGGAACTGTTGACTGGCCCTTAAGCTTCCTGCTTTCTCAGAGAACAGCCCACAGTTGCTGGGTGCTCCAACCGGCTTTCCTCCCTTTCAGAGCTGAACCCACTTTTCCTTTCGTGGAAGTGAAGTGCACTTTTATCTTTTATTGTATGCGCATTGTTTTTGTTATTCTGGGTGGTGAGAGCGGAGGTAACAACAGTGGCTAGTGTCCCTGGACGGTCACCAGCAGTCATTATTCCTGGCTCTGTCTCCACTCAGCGTGGGCTCATCAGAGAAAACAGAGCAAAGAAAAGGAAGCTGGTCTTGGGACACATGGAGTCATTCGATAGGAAAGCTGGGAGCTGGGGAGGAGAGGAGGGAGGCCACGCCAGTGTGGGGTTTGCGATGTGTGTACGCATGTTGGTTTAGTTTCAGAGTGACATAGCCTGGGCTAGGGTTGAGGGGTCCTAATCTCCCAGCTAGCCTTCCTGTCACTCCAGAGACATAAAAGTCAGAGTCCAAGTGGATTTCCAGTCCATTTTCGGCTTCTAGCCATTTCTATTCATCGGATGTGCCCAGCAGGTCCCCGTGGTGGATACAGCGACTTTGCCAACTTCTGTCATCTGAGTTCAGGCTGCAGTTATGTAATCAACGTCCTGAAGGAGCAAAGGCCAGTTTCTTTTTTCTGCACTTGGATGAAAAATTCATGTCTCACTGCTCTCTTTATTTTCCTTTTTTCTTTTTATTTTATATGTGTGCATATACTTTTTTCTTTTTTAACAAATAAGAGATTTCAAGGCATGAAAAGCAGACAGCTGAGGAGAGATTTGAAGAGCCTGTCTTCACGTCTCTCACAAGTTGTGTTTTATTTTATGATTAGAAAAAAGGACTTTTCCAGTGCTGCAAACCTGGAGTGTTCGCTGGGCTGCTGTGACCCGTGCTCCTAGACCAAGGAAGGACGGACGAAGAGACAAGGGTAGCCCCTGCAGTCTGCAGGTTCTCCTGACAGAACAGAGGACACACAGAGTAGAAGATGAGGATGGGGTGATGGTGCACACGGGACACGACTCTTCAGTGTTTGCCCAGCTGTCAAAAGAAGGAGGGTCCTTGTAGGCCTAGAAAACACCCCACGGCGGTATTGAGGGAAAGGGTGTGGCATATATGTGGAACCCAGAATCACTGCACGTGGCTGACCTATCATGGGGTGACTTCTGGGGAGGCAGGTGTGGCAACAGCGGTTGCAGGGTGTAAGCGAGGCCCAGGGTGGTTGCCATGTTAGCAAGATGAATTCATCGTGTTTGGCACGGCAAGGCATGGGAACGTTTGTAGCAGACTATGAGGTTAAGTCTGTGTTTCAGAAAATGGGTCTTGCAGAGGCTGGACCAGAGCAGAGGCTGGACCAGAGGATACGAGAGAGGGGAGAGAGGGAGACCCGTTTGCTCATTTATTTATAGCAAATATTTATAGAGGAGAAAACCAGCTTTAAATATTATTTATATATATATGAACCAAATGTATAATATATGTGAGCTAAACATATAATATACATAACTAAATATATGAGATAAACTGCATGATACAGTATACAAGGGAGAACTCCCGAAAAAGCAGAATTATCTTTTGGAGGACGGGTCCATTGTCAAATACTTGGAATTTGTTCCTTCAGATCAAACGGTCAACCACAGTTTTTATCTGGAAGTTTTGAGATGCTTGTGTCGTGATTTGTGGAAGGAACATCCTGAGTTGTGGCAAACAGGTGACTGGCTCTTTCGCCAGGACAATATGCCTGCCCACAGCGCACTGAGTACTCAGCAATTTTTTGACCCCAAACTCATGACCCTGGTGCCCCACCCTCCCTATTCACCTGATCTCACTCCAAGTGACTTTTTGTTGTTTCCCTGGAGGAAGAAAATCCTCAAAGGGAACTGTTTTGCCGATGTGGAAGAGGCAAAATGAAAAACGACAGAAGTAGTAGAAGGTATTAACATCGATGCGTTCAAAAACTGTTTTGAGCAGTTGAAAAAGCATCTTGACGGGTGTATTGCATCCAGTGGAGGGTATTTTGAAGGTGACTGACGTTTAAACATGTAAGAATAAATACACAATTTTTTATAAATAAATAGTGCTGTGTTCTTTTTTTTTTGTCCCCCTTGTACATATGTCTCTTCATCTATGAATGAATAGCTTGTTAAGAGCAAATGAGGCAGGTAAGGATACAGAGTGATGGGGTGTCACATTTTATTTTATTTTATTTATTTATTTTTTTGAGTTGGAGTCTCACTCGGTCGCCCAGACTGGAGTGCAGTGGCCGCTCCCGGCCACCGCAGCCTCGACCTGCTGGGCTCCGGCGATCCTTCCGCCTCAGCCTTCTGACTAGCCGGAATTACAGGCATGTGCTACCACACCCGGCTGATTTTTTGATTTATTGTAGAGATGAGGTCTCGCTGCCCAGGTGGGTCTCGAGCCCGCGGGCTCAGGCAATCCACTCACCTCAGCCTCCCAAAGGCTGAGCCACCGAGCCCGGCAGGGGTGTCACATTTTAGATGGAGTGACCGGAGCAGGGATCTCTGGGGAGGTCGAATCGGAGCCAAGAGTTGGGTGAGATGAGGGAACTAGTCATGTCAACAGGAGAGGAAACTCTATTAATATTTTGGAGAGAATAAGCATAGCCTAAATTGGATAGTGTTGATGGGGAGGGATGACATGACATCTTAAGAACTGGCAAAGAAAGCACAATAAAGCTGTGGCGAAGGAGAGAAAGAAAAAGGCTCAGGGTGGGCCCTGGTTTTCTGGCTTGGTCGTCTGCGTGGGTGGTGATATCACGAACTAACAGAGAATGAAGGGGAAAGGGAATTTCTGGAGAGCAAAGTCATGAACGTGCTGTCCTTCAGGGTCTGTCTGGTGGTGCATCTTGGGACTATTCCATCGTTCTGGGTGTTGCTCCAGATCTTAGGAAAGTTTTATAGAATATCCATTCTCCTTTAAGGAAAGGATGGAAGATGTGAACCTCAAACATGAAGGGTTTAAGGATTGGTCTAACATTGTATTTATCCTGTTTTCTGTTTTCCTACTTCCTTTTTATGCCATTTCTTTTTGAACCCAGCCATTGAGGCCACTTACTAGACAAGGTCAAATCTTCTTACACGTTAGGAGAATGTGATTCAGACAATGCGTCAGCATAAGCCATCTGTCTTCCAGTGAAACGCTTCTGCTAGTCAGAGACCCCACACTTCTGTCACCTGTCTGACTCTAAACCCATTCTAAGTCGATCTTCCATTTTCAAAACAGGCAGGAAATGGTAACTGATGACAAGGGAGGAATAGGTGACAACGAGTCTTTGAGCGGGATTTTGGAAAAAGCTTTTAAACCAAGGTTTGTTATGGTCTAGAGATTTCTGAAAGACATTTGCAAAATTGCCCAGTGGGGTCAGATGGTGGAGTTTCCCCTGCCCCCGCACACCAAGACCATTCTCGTGTTCATTTAAGGGGTACTCCAATGACACTTGAATTGCTTACGTATTTCCCATCATTTTGCTAATTGCACCGTGGCTTATTTCACCTTCTGGGCAATTGCTAAGAGGGAATGCTACTTTCCTGTGGGCAGGGGCTGCCCCCTGTGTGGGGACTTGCAGGGAGTGGTTGGCTCACCCACAGCCTCACCTGAGTGAGTGTGTGCTGGCCCCCCATCACAACGGTCATGAACCTGTCTTGGCTTCTAGGCACAAATGTGCCATTCGCCATGTTTCCAAGCACAGCAAGCCAACTTCTGATTTGATTGCCTTTATGTGTGTTTTCTGGCAAGGCTGAGATTCCAGTCCAGCCTGGGAACTCCGACTCCTTCTAGCATCCTCGTCACTGACTTTCAGACTCTGACACCCACTCTATCTTCGTCCTGTGGGACACATGGTGTCAGGGAGCAACTGCAGGTGGTGTAGCAGGAAAGACGTGCTCGGGTTTGGGGAAAGGACTCTTAGAGTGGATGGAACTAAAGTGGTTTTTCTTTGAGTTGGAGTCTCACTCTGTCGCCCAGGTTGGAGTGCAGTGGCACGCTCACGGCCACTGCAGCCCTGACCTGCTGGGCTCAGGTGATCCTTCTGCCCCAGCCTTCCAAGTATCTGGAACCACAGGTGCATGCCACCACGCCCGGTTAATTTTTTGATTTATTGTAGATCCTGACCCTGAAGAACCAGTCTGTCTCTCAGATGTCTCTGGTGCCTCTCCCTCCCACGACAGCAAAGCTTTGCCAACTGTGGCCCATTATTATCTTTTGTCTCTCCCACCAGGTTGGGGGCACCATAAGGTCAGGGGTTATGTTTGTCTGCTTACTAGGTTTTGTGGGCTGAATGAATGAATGAATGAAGAGTGAATGAGCGAGTGAATGACTTGCAGAGCTTGAAGTTGGAAAACGACCTCAGCACCATGTTTAACAGCTCAGCTTTCCAATCTGGGGCTCAAAGAAAGGTCTTTTTCTGGCGAGGTCCCATGGCGCGTGCCTGCAATCCCAGCACTTTGGGAGGCCAAGGTCAGAGGACTGCCTGAATCCAGGGATTGGAGACCCGCCTGGAAAACGTGGGGCGCCCTCATCTCTACAATAAATCAAAAAACTAGCTGGGTGTGGTGGCACGCACCTGTGGTTCCAGCTACTTGGAAGGCTGAAGCAGAAGGATCGCCTTAGCCCAGGAGGTCAAGGCTGTGGTGTCCGTGAGCATGCCACAACACTCCAGCCTGGGTGACAGAGTGAGACTCCTGCTCAAAAAAAAAAAAAAAAAAGAAAGGTCCTTTCCTAATAAATCACCGGGGACTGATGAGGTTAGAAGCATGTTTTCTACAGAAAACCATTTCCTTGGAAAGACAAGTGACTCGATCCCATGGAGATTTGGAAACTGAGAGTCTTGCACTCTGGAAAAAGTTATCAGAAGTCGCTTGTGAATGTGGGTCTGAGTCTTGGGCTGTAACAAAGCAGTGCGTCCACATAAACCCATATAGCAAAACCTTCATTTGGTTTCTAAAAGAAAGGCATGCATGTGTGGCACTAAATCCCATGCCAATCCTTAGAAGGGAACCCTGAGAATAATTTGGCAGTCGATTTTAGAAAATGTGACCCATAGGCTGGGTGCAGGCTCATGTCTATAATTCCCGCACTTTGGGAGGCCTAAGTGGTGGAATCGCTTGAGCCCAGGAGTTCCAGACCAGCGTGGGCAACATAGCGAGAGACCATGTCTCTACAAAAAGTTAAAAAAAAAAAAAGTTAGCTAGGCATGGTGGTGCACACCTGTAGTTCCAGCTACTTGGGAGACTGAGGCGGAAGGCTCCTCTCCTGAGCCTAGGAGGTTGGGGCTGCGGTGATCCATGATCACGTCACTGCACTCCAGCCTGGGTGTCAGAGTGAGACCCTGACTCAAAATAAATAAATAAAATACATCATAAAACATTGGCCCATGCTTTGTTTGGGGACTTTAAAAATAAGCGAACTCAAAAGAATAAAAAAAAAAAAAAGAAACCGGTAAACTCACTACCACTTCTGCAAAAGGCAAAGGCAATCCCACTGATCCCTTCAGAGAGGGGGAAGAGCCTGGGGTTTACAGCCCTGTAAAGAGCTGCTTATCAGCGCCGACTTCCTCCCTGCAACTTTCATCTTTTTATGCTATTTGTCTTGCAACTCCTTAAACCTAAAAAGACCTTGGAGTGGCAAAGCAAATGCTCCCGAAGATAGGATCCGTTGGCATTTGGCCTGGGGAGGCAGGACAGGGGAGGTCCCTGCTGTCAGAAGATCCCAGATCAGGCCTGGTCTCCCAGCCAGTGGAGGTCTCCCACCACCCATTCAGAGTCAGTTTTGTAGAGTCTTCAGAAATGACTAGAACAGAAATTACTTGCTCCCGGAATCTTGCCTTTTACCTCTGCTCCCTGCTTTGATCTCTCTTTAGGTCATCCTCACTGTGTCTTCGGGATCTCCCTGATGTAAATTAACCTGCAAGACATGGGCAGGCCCTCTGGGGAATGTGTGTGATGCACACTGGTTATGACATGCTGTGTTGGAAAGGATGAATTAGAGTCCTGCTGTCTCCATGACCCAGCAATGTGGGGACTTCTTCCTCCTGGGTCTCTGGTCTAGCATTTGTAAAAAGAGACAACTGGATGGGAAGAGTTGTCACTTTCAGAGTCTGTCTGTGTTGGGTGACAGTCCCATGCAGAAGGCTCCAGAGGTTGAGTGTGGTGGCTCATGCCTGTAATCTCAGTACTTTGGGAGGCCCACGTGAGAGAACTGCCTGAGCCCAGGGGCTTGAGACTGGGCAATTTGACGTGACCTCGTCTCTATAATTAATCAAAAAATTTCTGGGTGTGGTGGTGTGTGCCTGTGGTTCTACCTACTTGAAAGGCTAAGGCAGAAGGATCACATGAGTCTAGCAGGTCGAAGCTGCAGCTCACTACACTTCAGCCTGGGCGACAGAGTGAGAATCCAACTTAAAAAAAAATAAAAGAAGCCTCCAGAAAGCAGGGTAGATTACTCTGACTCTTTGATTTCCTCATGAAAGATCCCTTTTGAAAAAGCCACATGTCCTCTGTGTACGGGGGTGTACTGACCCTGCCAGATGCAGAGCTATATGGACGTGTGACTGCTGTCCTCATAAACAGCGTGCTGTGGATATAGAAAGGTGAGCCAGAGTGTCCGTTCAGGTTATATTATGTCACAGGACGACTGTGAGAATGGATTCTACAACCTAACATCAGAGGAACAGGGCCTCGATGACCAGAGTCCAGGCGTGCATGTAAGTTTCGTGTCCAGTGACTGAAAAACGCCAGGTACTAACTTGAGTCATACCGCGGGCAGTGAGAGCGTATAGCCAGAGGGTGTCTGTCTGCTGAACAATTGGAAACTTCCCCGTTTGCTCCGTCCCACTTTCTGTTCCTACCTGCCCCCCCACCCTCGGGCGCTTTCATATGGAAAGCCAGGCCTTGTTCACCGCCACCTCCTGTGCCATGGCAGCTCCTGCCGGGGGCATCCAGAAGGCCCGAATTAAGGGCTGCTACTGAAGCCAGAAGCTTGCAATCAGGAGTTGGCTGGCTCGGCTAAGGGTCACCAGAAGGGTCACCCCTGACTTATTTCCATGTCCTCCAGTCCTGTCAGGAGGTCCGTGGAGGCACAGAAAGCAAACACAGTGGAGGGCTCCAATCAGAAACAGCCTGTGACCTCCTCTGGTCCAGAGACTTCACAACCGGCAAACCCTCCTGTGGCTCGCTCCGGGCGGGGGAGCAGACCGCGCGAATCCGCGTGTCTACGGGGATGTCTTTGTACTTGGCGCCTTTCTGCAGAGGCATGCAAATCTGTGCAAAACACGCATGCATTGCATGTGAGCATGTGACCCTCATGGGAAGAGAGCTTTCAGGGGACACAAAAAGCCTGTAAAAGTCTTGCGTGTGGTGCCAGTGGGTTCAAAGTGACCAGCTTCGCTGGCTCTGTCTCGGTGTGCCTTGCTCTTTTGTTAGAAGGTTTGAAGGACCCATCCTGAATGGCGTGGCTAATGGACAAGCAGATCAGTCTGCCCCCCTGTCACTCTGTGGATTTGACCAATCAATCAGTATCAGGTCCCCTCAGGATGGGAAGGCAATGAAGGTTGAGAACTTGTTTTGAATTCGGCCTTGAAAGGGACGAGAAAGCAAGCAGCAGTCCCGGTTTCTGTGTCTCTCTCCAAGACATTCTTTGGCTGTAGTGTTCTCTCTCTGATGACCAGATTCCTTTTGGAATGGAAGGTCCCTTGCTGATGTGATGGGCCTCTTATCGGGTCTTTTGGGGCTGCTGCCCTGTACTTTTAATATGCATAGTACCTCACCTATTGACTTCCTATAATGGCTCCAATTTGCATGTTACTTTGCATGTGATTTGCATTACATTAGGTCATTCCCCTTTCCAATGAATATTTATCAACAGTCACATACCTTGGAAGATGCTATATAATGAGAAGGAGGACTGGGGATACAAAACCCTCCGCTCTAAAGCTTTGTGGCTTTTCACCAGCAGCCTCTAGCCCTTTCCAGTCCACTAATCCATCTCTCCATCTAACTTTTCTTTGACAGTTTCTTAATAACAGTTGTTGATTTTCTTGGGATAATCACCGGTTTGGCTTCACAGAGTTTTTAGCCCAGCCTGAAATAAGAACTTGAAGAGTCAGAGCATACTAAAATTGTTCACGGATGTGGTTCTTCAAATTGTTTCTACCAATAATGTCCTGGATTTCTTGGGTCCTTCCTTTTAGATGCAAAGAGATTGCACCATGGGCTTTGGTCCATTCACACTGAAGAAAAGAAGAAACTGAGACCTGGACCTATGGAGCAATTCATCAAGTGAGACATAGACCTTATGTTGATTTCCCTACAGCTATTACACCAAGTTCAAGCCCAACCGGAGGCCAAAGTAGATTTGTTTCAGTGTGTGTTTTCTGGATTCTATTATATATCCGAATGCTGTTGGATAACGAGGGAGACACAAAAGAAAAGTATGCCCTCAAGAGTTCATAATCCATCTTTCTTCTGAACTCATTTTGGGATGTGTCACTTACTCGGATGTTGTACAATGGCTCCTATTACTTCAAAGATTCTCCCACTAGTGTATCAGGGACCCTCTTTAGAATGGGGCCTTTGTAGAAATCAGAGTAGTTTCAATCACGCTTCAGCAACAAATACACTCAAGTATATCAATTGCATAATCCAAAAAGATGGCCAGCTTTCCTCTAAGTGGTAACTCAAAGATCCTGGCCCTTTTCTCTTCTCTGGCTCAGTCTTTGCTTCCAGTCACAGGGACAGGAATAAGCAAGATATTTCAGGGGTCCAGCTGAGAGGTGGTGGACATTGCTTCTACCTGCCTTCCCGAACTCAGTAATGTGACCAATACGATAGCAAGGAAGACTAGGAACTGAAGTGAACACTAGCAGTCTCTACCATATGCACTTAGCTGCGGGCTTCTGACAAGTCACCTGTTTTCTCTAAGCCTTATTTCCTTATCCATAAAGGGGGGACAGCATCCCCTAGCTTACAGAATTCTTGTGAGGATTAATAAATAAGTTAATACACATGAAGGTGGCTTCTGGCACAGTGCCAGGCACAGAGCAGAGGCTGCAGAAATCTTCTTTTCTCTTTTCCATCTCGCTCCTCCTTTCCACTTGTCGTTTCTGAGAGTGGTAGGGAAAGAGAAGGCAGGATGGTCTACATATGGTTTTAATTGGATAAATCAGGATGTAAGGAGAGATTCTGTTTGCATTCTTTGCTGCTCTTCTCAAGGCAAATGAGCAGTATCTAGCATGTGGAAAGACGAGGCCCTTCCTGACTGTTTTGGTGCCTGCATCTTCAAGCTCTGTTGGGAAAGAGAAAGGATACTGCCCATGAGTGCTGGGGCGATGACATCTAAAGCTCTAGCAGCTTGCTGGGTTGTTCTTGTGAATTGCACATAGAGAAAGGCGGATGGCGTCTCCTCCATGCTATTAACACAGGTGCCAGGAGCTGACTCAGCTGTGCTTTGCCCACTGGGTAAGCTGAAGGTGGGTGGAAGTTGTGTGTACAGATGGGCTCTCTCTCTGACTCAAGTCTCCAAGGTGTTGACACCAAGGGCACAGCTTTGGGAAATGCGCTGTTTAGAAAGACTCGGGCGATGGCCTGGGCTGCATTCTCATCGTCTCAGATGAGAAATCTGGGCTTCCTCATCGCCTCATGCCCATGCTCCCATTTGTGTTTGCTGGCACGACAATTTTTTTTTTCTTTTTGACCTCTCGACAGTTTAGACTTATTAAAAAATAATTTTTTTTTTAGCTGGTCATGGTGGCTCACGCCTATAATCCCAGCACTTTGGGAGGCAGAGGAAAGAGGATGGCCTGAACCTAGCAGTTCGAGAGCAGCCTGTGCAACTTGGCGAGACCTCGTCTCTGCAAAAAATCAAGAATATAGTCTAGTGTGGAGGCGTGCGCCTACAGTTCCATCTACTTGGAAGGCTGATGCAGAAGGATGGCCTAAGCCTAGCAGGTGGAGACTACAGTGACTGTGGGGCACATCACTGCACTCCAGCCTGGGCAACAGAGTGAGACTGACTGAAAACAAAAATGAAAGTCCAATTTAAGTTGATTGTGAAAATTAGTATAGGCTCCATATCTGAAAGAAACCAAATTATAGTAGTAAGGTAAATGATTGCACTAGAACTAGAAATTGACCGTCCACGTGACCCAGCAATTCCCCTATTGGGAATACACCCAGAAGAACCCAAATCATTCTACAAAAAAGATACCTGCACACGTATGTTTGTTGCAGCTCTATTCACAACTGCAAAAACGTGGAACGAACCATGTTGCCCATGAAAGCTGGACTGGATTAAAAAAAATGTGGTCCATATACACAGTGGAATATTATGCAGCCAAAAAGAAGGACTTTGCAGCAACTTGGATGGATTTAGAGTCGATCATACTCAGTGATCTGTCACAGAAACAAAGAACAGGGTACCGTATGTTCTCACTCATAAGTAGACCTTGAACAATTATAATACTATAAGAAAGGGATCGGTAGTAGTGGGAAACTGTCAGGGGAGGGGGGTGGGATTGGCAGTTGATTGAGGAAAACTGCTAGGGGAGGGAGGGGCATACCTCATCAACAAAGGTACCTGTATAATCAACATTTGTATACATAACCCTGAATCGTACCCCACATCTTCATAATAAATCAATAAATCAATCAATAAGAAATAAAATTGAAAAAACAAAAAGAAATACTTTGGGTTGCAAATAATAAAACTTGAGTAACAGTGGTTTAGAAATGTAAAATTAAAGTGGTTCATACATGTATTTTTTTTTCCCTAATGATTGACTGAAGTATTTTATTTTTATTTTGGAATTGTAGGGTGTGTGTGTGAGGATTTGCTACATGAGTAAATTGTGTGCAGGTGAGGTCTGAGCTTTTAATTGCCTCACAAGGAAATGTAGGGGTTGGTTGCGCAGAGCTGGGTTGGCACCCTGTGTTGGGCCCCAAATCCATGCTTCCCTCTACCTTTCTACACTTCCTTTCTTAGCTTAACCTGTTGGCTTTTCATGCTCCTGGTTATAGCCTCACAGTCACAAAACAGCTTCTGCAGCTTCGGGCATCACAGCTGCATTCAAGGCAAGAGCAGGGAAGAAATGACTAGCACTAACCTTATCTGTCCCTTTTATCAAGAAGGCAAAAGTTAATCTTAAAATGCACACCAGGAAAATCCAATAATTATTTTCAAATAAAGCCAATGTACCCCAAGTTAACTTCCAAATTTTGGGTTTATACATGTTTCTGGAATCTCTCCTTCTCCCTTACTTTCTTTGTAAAGAAAACCCTGGTCTATAATTCAGAGAGATATTCTTCTCTTTTCCTCTGGTGTGTCATTAAAAGATGGTGAAGGAGACATATAAGAGTGAGAGAAAGAGAGATAAACTACTCTTCAGGACATAGAGAGAGGTATTTTTTATCTATTTCAATCAACATCAACTAATATTATTGATAGTATACCCACTCACCCACACCCCAGCTACATATTGAACATTCTTTCTTTCTGAGTGAGATCCTGCACCACAGGGTTTGACAGCAATATTTCAGAAACAAGTGCTGATATATGAATGTCCATGGGCAGCAAGGTGTCTAAAAAGTCAATCCTATTGATAAATTATCTTAGGGAGGGAAAAGATAAAATTTGCTACAGACTTAGAAATGAACTTTCTCTTAACTGTCTAGGACAGGATCTGGTGTTTGGATAGGGAGATTTCCATAGTCACTTTGACATGTGTAAATAAGAACTGACTCCAGACACCAGTTCATTCAAACATTAACAAGAAACCAACATTCATTTTTCCTTCTCCTCTCCCGTCTATATTCTATGAAAATGGAAAGGAAGACCCAGGCATGTCTATTAAGGAACTGTTCAAAGGTTCCTTGAAAGGGTCACCATAAAACATTAGATATTTTATTTTCTACGAATCAAGGCACATATCCAAGGGCAAGACTTATGGCAGACCTTGCTAATCAGTTACTGTCAACTTCCTACCACACGCATGGCAGACATTGCTAATCAATCACAGTCAACTCCATGCTGGTTTTTGGTTTCACAAACCATTTTAGTAGAATCCTTCAGGAATCCACCAACAACCCATCAGGTTTGATTGCCGAGAAGTAATGTAACCTATTTGTCACGCTTGTCACAGACGTCTTCCATAGCTTTAGTTGAATAGATCTAAAAACCAGAACACCATTTTGTTGACTGAATTAAACTCTACATTTTTGTTCAGGCATATTCTACCCCCCTACCCATATCATAGAGATCTCTTTTAGGTCATTAAGTCAGAGACTGTGTGGAGTACACCTAAATCCTGTGATTATAGCCTTGGAGTACACGCGGCTGGTCTTGGAGATATTCCTATGGAGAGACGTGAACTTCTTCTATGTGGGGAGCTCCCTCAGTGGGTGACATGAAACCCAGCTCTTCCCTCATCAAATCTCTCAACTCTCCTTCCCACAGCTGGGATCATTTGCTGTTGGACGAGGTATCTTATGTGAAGAGACTTCGCCCTGGAATTAGTGATGAGAACCTCTCCCCTTTCCCAGAGTGTTCCAGCATAACTGCAGCCTGATACCTGGGGAACTGATCCCCAAGGAGCTGGTCTGAAAAGACCCGAGACCTCGAGGTCTTCGGATTATGCAATATGAGTAGTGAGATGCTGATTTGGAAGGGGAAGGACAGAAGGAATGATATTCCTTTGATGGTCAGGGCAACCAGGTAATTAAATAGCAGTCGATGTTATCAACTGTCCTTGACTAAAAAGCAGGTTAGAACATGGCCACAGCTAGAAAGCACTAGGAAATGAAGGTATTAACTGTGTTAGAGACACATCTTTCTTATCAAGGTCATTGTTTTTATTATTTCAGGTAAGTCTTCAGCCTTCAGTGGATGGGTTGCTGAGCCTGGCTGTAGATGTGCGGAATGAGGAATTTGAAATTTGCACATGTTTGTATAACACGATTTTCCTTTGCAAATTATTGTCACCTGATAGAGACTCTTTGCGGTTGGAACTGTGAATCCATACTCAGGGCTTTTGATTTCCTCTTCCCTAAGGTGGACATTCTACACGATGTACATTCTCAAAAAATTAATATCAGAATAGTAGCTACTATCTATTGAATGTTTCCTCTTGCCAGACATTGTTCTAAGCGCATCATATGGGAATATTTAATCCTCATAACGCTTTAAGACTGCTACTATTACCGACCCTATTTATAGATGAGAAAATAAAGCCCAGAGAAGTTAAGTGATTTTCCTGGGATCACATTGCTATAAAGTGGCAGAATCCTGATATGAACCCGAATAATATGACCTAGGAAACCCAACACTTTACAGTCCCTATCCACCTGTAAAACACTGATTATGGTTCAACATCTGTTTTCCTTGAATGAAGGTGAAGCTTTCCTCTCTAAGGAGTAGCGCTGGTTCCGTGTATCAGTCTCCATCCTGGTCCATGTTTTGTGCTTCTTTGCTACAGTGGAGAAGGCCCCAAATCCTCCAGGCATCAGGCCGGCTTCTGGATCTTTCTATTTTTCTCAACTCATTCTAATGTAGCCTTTCCTAGTCTTTCTTCCACTTCCTGATCACATCCGCTGGGCCAACATTCCAAGGGCAGCAAAAAACTTTAGCCAGGGAGCCCCAGTTGTTGTTTTTCAACTTCCTTTGATCCTATTTTGTGGTTGACTTGGCGAAAGTCCACATCTGTCACCAATGGGCTTTAAAGCTCATATCGGATTTGACCTCAACACACCCAGTTCCGAGGCGTCCATTTCCTTTCAGTCCTGGAGTTATAGACGGGGTTTCTCCTATTCAACATTCTACTTTCTTGCTCTCTCTCTCTCTCTCTCTCTCTCTCTCTCTCTCTCTCTCCTCTCTCTCCTCCCCCTCAATAATCCTTCAGACTCAGGAAGGACCTTCGCATGTTTCTGTTGCTGTGGGGCATATGTTGTGTTCTAATCCTTCCTGTGTGTGCTGTAGGTATGGCGGCTCTCCAAGACAAATTACTGGTGTTGCTGAGGAGGTCACCAGGGAGTCTTTCTGATGGGGGGTGGGGAAGGAGATGGCTCTGGTGATACACTCCCGGCCGCCCCCGCCTCTTGGCCGGCTTGGTGCTTGCTTGACGCTGAAGTGCTAGTCCTTGGGACCCCTGGCCGTGAGCTGGCAGTGGGGGAAGGAAGAGATGAGTTTTACCCACTGGTCTTGTCATCTGAGGAAGGAGCAGCTCGTATAGGGCAGGGCTCGGGCAACAGATGTTGGTGGAGAATCTGCCAAGACCGCGTTGAGGGCGAGGGAGGGATGCATATGTTACTTGACACGGGAGGATTAGGGAAACCATGAGGAAGCACGCCTGGTCCCTTCACACTGTGACACCTCGGGGAAGTGAATTATGAGGACAGAGAAGCACCGTCCACGCACAGACAGGGAGTGGTGGGCTCGGGCCAGCGGCCTGAATGATGCCTGGGCTTCTCTCTCCCCCACCCCCCTGCCGGGACGATTGGCAGGCGTGGTGGGATGTTTTGTGCGAGCTGCGGCATCAAAAGCAGGACTCATGTGATGGAAGAGCTGCCTTCGGGGTGTCTTCCCTTGTTCCGCCCTGTTACCCAGCCCCACAGCGATACCGGGTCATAACGCGATGCCCAGTTCTTTTTTTCCGGACTTTGCAAATGAAGTTGTATGGAAGGCAGCCAGAGGGTCCGGCCATCTGTCTTTGTTGATGACACAAGGGAGCATCTCGGAGAATGAACACTATCCAACAGGCTCAGATCCTCCAAAAAAAGCAGACGATGGGGCCCTTGGAAATCCAGGATGAGATTACATGAGAAGCAGGCGGCGAGTGGGAAGGAAATGGGTTGAATCTCATGGTTTCTTCCCTTCCCTTTGTGTTGGGTTTTCTCTTCTCCTGGTGGAACCAGAGGCAGCCAGAAGACACAAGCACACTTGTGCACTCCCCTCTTGGTGAAATGGAGTGTGCAGGGGCAGGGAGTGGTGAGTAGGAGAAAGAGCGACACGGGGCAGGATTGGCCTGGGGAAAGACACATTTTGGTAGTGAAACGGCTTTGGGGGAGAATCCTAGGATCTACCTATCTGTCCCTGGCGATCACACTCCTACAGGAGACGGGAGGACATCCTGATTGAAGTCCATGGCTAGATCCAGTGACTCCCTAGGAGAAAAAGAGGTCGAAGTTTATGCCACCAAATGAAGCAAGCCTCTCAATGGAGCCTTGGTTGCCTTCTGCAATTCTGACCTATTCCCACCATCTGAGATTCTAGGAGGGGTGGGGGGAGGGAGGGTAAGCAGGGACGGAAGGGGTGGGGGGAGAAACAACCTGTGGAGAAAACCCGAAACGTGGAGAGAGACAGAGAAGAAAGAGGGAGAGAGAGAGTGAGGAGGAAGAGGAGCATGGGAGACCAAGAATGCATCTTTCAACCTGGAGGAAAGTCGAAGGGCTGAGGTTTTGTGGCTGTGTGCCTCTAGCACGCCCGGCTCCTGGACCAAGTGCTCCCTGATGCAGGCCGGTGGAAGCAACTTGGAGGCACTCTATCAAATCTGAACTCAGACAAGAGGCATGATAAGCACGTGCACACTCTGGCTCAAATGCAGAGATATTTGTAGAACTCTGGTTCCTTAGAAAATAAGAGTATCTTTCCTATTTCCTTAGAAATCGGCCCCCACAAGCTGTTTTCCGATGGCAAGAAAGAGTTTATGGAATCGTGTTATAATGGAGGCGGCTTTATAAACAACACGCATAGGCCAAACATATTTCTTCCACTGCCTGTCATTATTGCCAGAATTCTCCCATGAGAGATTTTTTTCCATTTGATCTCAAAGGTGTTCTAGAAGTTGCTATGGAATTTCAAAAGAACACTCTGAGAGGGTGTATTAGTTTGCAAGGGATGCCATAAAAAAGTACCACGGGTGGCTTAAACAATAGAAATGTATTTTCTCGTGGTTCTGAGGGCCAGAAGTCTGCGATCAAGGTGTCTGCCAGGATCGCTTTCTTCTGAGGTCTTTCTCCATGGTTTCTTGACAACTGTCTTCTCCCTGTTTTCTCACATGTCTTGCCTCTGTGTGTATCTATGTCCTAACCACTTCTCTTTGTAAGGACATCAGTCGTTTCGGAAAGGCTTACCCATATGACATCATTTTACTTTAGTTATTTATGTTTTAGTGTTGTTTTTTTTCTGGCTAGTCAAGTGAAACAGTGGGCATGAAGAAGGAACAAAGAAATCTGTAGTGGCTGTGATCAGTTAGTTGTAAACACCACGGCACTCCAACTAGCTTCACCTCATTAAAATCATTAAAGGTCCTGTCTCCAAGGACAGTCACATTCTGCGGTGCCAGGGGTTAGCACTTCGACATATGCGTTAGAAAGGAGTCATCACCGAGGGAGGACATTCTTCTCATAACAGGGTCCTAACCTAATTCTTTGTTAGTCATTCACAGTTTAGGGCTCTGAGAGTGGGTTGAGAACAAGTCTCACGTAAGGAAAGCTAGGCTCAGAGAAGTTTGGTAAAGATCCCAAGGACACAGAGTTTGTCAAGGAAGAAGCTGGAATTTCAACACAAGTTCGTGGGATTGCAATGTCTGCTCCACTTCCGTCACGCAGAGAAAGAGGAAAAATAAAGTGTAAGGGGTGGGATCAGAATTCAGGAGAAAAACCTTGGACTTTGCGAGGAGAAGCAGCAAGACTGAGGGAAGGGTGTGGATCGGCCTCTGGGAAGAGACCTTGGATCCTCCTGAATCCTCCCAGACTGACAGTGGTGGATGCCCCGATGCTGTTCCTTAAGGTGGCCAATCTCATGGCCTGTGACCTTCCAGCCCACACTCTCACACATTTCTAGTTTAGAAACACACCCAGCATGGCAGTCTAATGAACAAACCAAATTTCTGTAACATGCCTGCATTTCCAATCCTTCAAAGGGATTTTAAACTTTTAAGGGCACCATATAAGAGCAGTACTGAATAATTATAAAAGTTCCCAAACTCTCTCTTCAATCACACACAGCCACACATATGCTGCATTTTTCATGACGTTTATTTTTCATAGTTTCAAATTTTGTAGTTTCTGGAAGTTTCATATCTCTAGTGATTCTAAGAAGTGAATTGAGCTCTGGGGTTTATTTCAGTACATGGTCAACTTTAGTACTGAGTATAAAGGAGATTAACTTTGCCCTGGGCCATGCCATGGGCCAAGGTGAATCACAAGTGACCATCACCTCCACGGTACCTGGACACAAATGTCTAAGGCCTTTGCTTACATCAAGCCATATAATCCTTTCCTATGGGACACACACTTTTATTATTATCACTTTTTCCATGTTAAAGATGAAGAAGCTACAGCTAGAGAGCCTGATTAACCTCCCTGTTTGGCAGAGCCCTGAGGAAGGGCTGGGATTGGGCCTGAGCAGTCCATGTCTTGAGTCCACACCAGGGTTTTTCAGCTTCTGTGCTGCTGACATTTTGACTGGGTCATTCTTTGCCCTGGAGGCCTAACCCGTGCATTGCAGGATGGTCAGCAGTGTCCCTGGCTTCTACCCACTTGATGCCAATAGCACATACTCCTTCCCAAATTGAGAAAAGTATAAGTGTCTCCAGACCTGGCTAAATGTCCCCTGGTGGTACAGGGAAATTGCCCATAGTTGAAATCCATTTTCTGCACTCCTTGACCCTGACAGAGTACTGACTATGGAATCTGAACGGTATGCTCTTTTTCTGGAGGCTTCTTCCATCCAGCCAGCTAGTCCCTCCTGGATTTTGCTTACCATGAAGCTTTAAGAATGGGGTTACAGGCCAGGTGTGGCGGCTCAAGCCTGTAATCCTAGCACTTTGGGAGGCCGAGGTGAGAGAATTGCCTGAGCCCACGGGTTCGAGACCAGCCTGAGCAACTTGGTGAGACCTTGTCTCTACAATAAATCAATTACCCAGGTGTGGTAGTGTATACTGTTGTTCCAGCTACTTGGAAGGCTGAAGCGGAAGGATTGCCTGAGCCCAGCAGGTGGAGGCTGTGGTGGCTGTGAGCATGCCACTGTACTGCAGCCCGGGTGACAGAGTGAGACTCCAAATAAAATAAAAGGGGGTGGGGGCGTTACAAAACTTTGTTCCCAACCCTGACCCTACCAATGCTCCTACCACTATTATTTAATCATCATTATCATTTATCTAGCATTTACTTTGTAATAGAAGCCCTGTCAGGTACTTAAGATAAATTAAACCCTAAGTGCTCAATAACCGTGGGCAGAATTTTAATCTATTATTATCTCCAGTTTACAGATGAGCAAAGGCATACATAGATGATAGCATAATTTGCAATAGTGAAAAATTGGAAACAAGCACATACATTTGCAAATTACAAATTCCTCACTCTTACCTTTTTGTGCTCTCGTGTGAGTTTATTTTAGTCTAGATTCTGAGAACTTGAAGAACGCTCATGTAAAAGAATGAATACTGCCATGTTGCCCTCAAAAGACCACAGTTACTGACTCACCTGCAGACAGTGTATGGGGGTCCCTGTCTCCCCAGGCTCTCTCCCAACCACATTGGATAATATCCCTTCCTTACATTTGTCATTTCACATTTTGTAGTTTCTGGAGGTTTCGTATTTCTAGTGATTCTAAAAAGTGACTTCAGCTCTGGGGTTTATTTCAGTACACGGTCAACTTTAGTACTGGGTATAAAGGGGATTAACCTTGGCCTGGGCCAGGCCTTGGGTCAAGGTGAGTCACAAGTGACCATCACCTCCACGGTACCTGGACACAAATGCCTTTGCTTACATCAAGCCATATAATCCTTTCCTACAGGACACACGCTCTTATTACTGTCATTTTTTCCATGTTATGGATGAAGAAACTATAATGCTTAGACCAGTGCTATCTATCTTGTACAGATGCCATTAGCCACGTGTGACTGTATAAGTTGTTAGAATGAAATAAATTTAAAAATTCCTTTTCCTTAGTCCCACAAGTCTCACTTCAAGTGTTCACGGCTCTAGAGGCTATTATGTCAGACGGCAACGATGTAGGACATTTCTGTCATCACAGAAAATTCTACCAGACAGTGCTGCTCTTGGACTAAAAAGGGATCTCACTGGCTTTGGATGCGTGTCCCCAGTGCTAATAAGACTGACCAGCTTTTCGGAGATATATACTAGTGCCATACAATAGGCACTAGTCAGCAGGCGTGACAGAGGTAAGCTGCTGATTGCGTGTATGCATGTAACCTGTTAATGTATGTATTAATCTGGACAAAAAGCTTAAGAAGTGAAAGGGAATTTAAAGGTGCCCCAGAGAGAGGGCTGACTGAGCCAGCAGTCTCTGGAGACGATTCGGAGCAAGTGGTCTTTGATGGCAGAAGAGACTTGCTTTCCCCAGAAGCCTGGGGAAGGAGAAGGAGAGGACAGGTAAGGTGGAAATCCATCTGAAGATTTAGTGGGGATGACTTCTGTCTTCTCTGCAAGGTATGAGCCATGTTCATCACCCCGGAGGGAAGAAATGAGGGGTAAATGGGAAGGTTGAGGAAAGCTGAGGTATGCCATCGCCTCTCACCGGAATGGGAAAGGGAGATGAGGAAAGAAACAGACTTGATTTTCGGCCATTTTGAGACCCAATTGAGGTTGGATATCCTGAATGTATCATGGCAGGATGTAGTTACAGAATTTTCTTCCAGCAGTTATGCTGGCATGAGACTCAGTGGAAGGTACCCTCTCTGAGCTCGGGCTTTCTCAGTGTGGATTGCTTACCTTCTGAGAGGCTAGGATGAAATGCTCTGCGTAATGGCTGGGGGACTGTCCTGCACCCAGTAGGGCCCCTGAAGATTTTGTTTAGTGAATAAATGAAGTAGTCAGATTTTCTCTTTTCCCTTTCCTTCTTCCTGCTCCCACCCCCAACTAAGTACACTTATGCTTCCTTTCAGATTTGGTTGAAGACATGAAAAATGTGAGTAAACCACAGGAGAGTGAGTTTAAGGCAAATGGGGTCTCCTTCACCCCAGATCAAGGAAGGGAGGGTCCAGAGAGCCCCCTTAGCCCAGCCCAAGGCCCCTGAGAGGTTTGTTCTTGCTTTGACTCTTGGTTTGCTCACAGCCATGGATGTTTACTCTCACTTTAGGCTTGGGGTCCCAGGGGACAGAGCCCTCCCTTCCGTCGAGGAGTGGGCCGTGCTCATGTTGGTTTCAGAGGTCTCTTCAGTCTCTGACCCTTGACACGCAGGTAAAGTGAACTGCTTTAGAGAATTATATGCACCTTGGAAACTTCGTAATGAATTCCCAACTAACCAATCAGAAAACAAAATACAGCTTGGGAAGTAGGGGTGAAGGCAATGGGAATGTCTCCGCAAGGACTTTCTCCCTGGGCCCGAAGTATTTACATTCAGATTTGCATATTATTTGCATATAATTTGTGTCTGGTTACAAAGCCTGTCTGTTGTTCAGATAATGTGTAAGCTAAAGTTGATTTCTAGCAGGTCCTTCTCTGCCCCTGTCTTTCGTGATTCCATCCACTCAGATGCGGGGTAGAAATGTCAGGACTGTCAGGGCCCGGCTGAATGTTTGGGACGGGGTGGGCACTGGGTCACATTCTTTCTGTGTTAGCAATGCTGAGTGATATTATGCATTTTATTGTCGCAAAACTATTTGGACAGCAAAAGAAATCAGGATAGGGTTTTTGGAGGGCTGAAGCAGTAAGTAGAGGAACAAAGCTGGCTAAATTAGAAAGGAGGGAGTTAGCCAGATAAACCCCTCAAAAGATAAAGTCCGGGAAAAATTAATTAATGACACCAGCTAACATCTTGTTAAAACTGCTTCCAGCATGCCAGGCATTGTCTTCAGTGCTTTACGTGTGTCCCGTGTTTAATCATCCTCACAGCCCTAGGAGATGAGCACAATTGTTAGCTCCATTTTCTAGATGAGTAAGCTGAGACACAGAATGTAAGTGACTGGCCTAAGATCGTGCAAGCTGGAAAGTAGATCATCAGGATTTGAACTTGGTCTTCAGATCACAGGACTCTGCTTTGAACTCGGCTAGTGGGCTGTTTACAGAACAGGAAGGCATGGTTCTGGAAGTAAGAGAGAGCGCCAGCTCCCAGCTTTATGTTGTGAGGATCAGATGCTCCTTTCCAGCCCCAGAGAGGGTTGGGGACAAGATGTTTGGATATCTGGGGCTGAAGAGGTAGGGTGGGGACGCAGGTCCCGAGCCTGTGGCTCGGCTTTTGTCCTCTCCTGACTTGGTCCCAAGCCATCCTTGTTTGCTGTTTCTCTAGGCTCCTGGCTTCAGACTGACAGAGAACTCATGTCAGGGCAGAAACTGGTCTCAGCCGGTGGCCTTGACCTGGTGGTTTAACCTAAGCCTGCTGATGTGGTCAAGGGAGAACACTTGGTCAGTGGCAGGGGGCAAGTGGTTGGCAGGACAACCAATGGCAAAGAAGAGTCACGGCTCCTTGGTCAAACGCACAGAAACCATCTTATGGGCCCACAGGAGGACGCTACTGACGGGGTCGAGAGCGATGCTGCTTGGATTCTCCCCACAATGGGAAAAGGAAGAACAAGAGCTGCTGGTCTCCCTGTTTAGTCAATCCCTTTTTCAGTACGGATCTGAGATGTAGATTTTCCTCCTGTTTTCAGATTAATTTTGAAAATATCTCATTTTGTTTCTAGGGGTGATGCCGACTGCTCTGGGCTGAAAGGGAGCCAGCAGCAGCTGGGAAGTGAAGGGGGATGTAGCTGAGAACAAACCTTGCGGGAGTGAAGGGAGAAAAATAATTAATGAAAGATGGTGCAGAGGCCGGTTCGCATTGGCTGAGGCAGTGTGAGAAACTTCCTTGAGCTGGGGCAGTGTTGTCGAGGAGAGAGTGTTGTCATCTGAATTGATTTGCATGACAATTGGCCGAACCCTTATTATGCATGAGGATGCTAATGGGCACCAGTCACAGTGCATTTCCATGGGAAAAGGCTCTTCCTTTGAGGAGGCACCTCTTCCTCCTCCCCCTTCCCAGTCCTCCGCCCCCTTCCTCTTCTCCTTTCTCTCCTCCCCTCTTCCCCTCGTCCTTCCCCCTTTTTCCTCCCTCTTTCCCCTTCTCCCCCTCACAGGGAAAGCCTCTCACCCCATGGAAGACTGCCTTGAGGTGGGCGCTCCTAGTGGGGAAGAGAGGGAGACAGGAGACGGAAGAAATCCTTTCCACGAGCTCCCCGGACCCACATTTCTCCCTCCCACCTCTGATGAAATGACCAAGAAGGAGGTGTGAGTGTGTGTAGTCTAACTGGAAACAAATGGGTCCCTAATATCACCAACCTAGCTGTTGTTGGTGACATCAGGAAAGAAACCGCCCTGTGGGAGCAGGTGGGTCGGAAGGTGCCAGGGCTTAGGATGGAAGCAGGGCCCGGGGAAAGGACAGAGATGAGAGCGGCGTTGATTTTATTCAAGGTCCGTGAAATCTGTTTCAGTGTGAGCCATTCTCTTGCAGCCTTCTCACCAGCACTTGCTGGAAAAACACAGAAAACTTGGCCCTCGGTGGCGGTTGTCTTGCTTCCATCATTATACTTGGGGAGGCAGTGGGATTCCAGAGAGGGTCTGGGGCCAGATGATCTGGTTCAAATCCCCTCTCTGCTGTTTCCCAGCTCTCTGAGGTTGATCCTGTGGCAACTCTTTGTTGCTCTCATTTTTTCAAGGTGAAATTAGGATAGTGGTGGCTTTCACCATTAGGCTGTTTTTTTGTTGTGGATAGGGCGTGAAAGGACTTACAACACACCTGGCACACTGTAGGTACCCAGTGAATGTTAGGTATTACTTCTGTCTTCCTTTCTTCTCTAGACTATTTTCTTTCTACTCAATGGTCTCCACTGTCTTCGTGTTCCTTTAGAAGATCTTAACTGTTAGGTGACTGATAGCATTCACTGTCCCTTCACCCCTGTCCCTCCACCACCATGCTGGTGGCAGAAGAAATGAATTCTATGATGCAACGGTGCCCTTGGCAAAGGGCTGTCCCTACTTTGTCACATGGGGAGAGAATAGGTCAGCTGATGAGCCTAATTCATTTAGCTGTGGTTGCTGGAAGTTCCAGAAGTCTTGTCTGTAATGTGTCTCATGGTATGAAGTGTTCTCTCTTTCTAGGACAAGATATGGTCACCAGGGTTGAAATAACTGCACCTCAAGCTAATTTCAAGTGCTTAGCCTTTTCTCACAGTGTCCCTGAGGAGGAGAAATAGGGTCCTCTCATTGATGGGGCTTCTAACTTGCCCACGGAGCTTGGAGAATGTGACTTGGGTCCTTCCGCAGAATTCCTCACGCTTTTTAAAAACTCATGCTCGAGCTTGAGAAATACAAGAACTTGATTTTCTATAGTATCATTTGATATTCCAAAATAGATATTTTCATGAAATGCTATCGAAGCAGGTAGTAATTCTAGTTTTACTCTGTGTGGCCCTAATTAGAGGGTATGATGACTGGTCTCAACTCATGAAGCCGTGGCCTGATACCTGGTAGACCTCCTGTCAGAATGGAGAGATTTAAGGCAGATGTGAAGCCTACTTACCCTTGTGCTTAAGGGGACCATTAGTTTTAAGTCTCCAGGGAAAGATCATTTGGGTTCTATGTTGCCACGTTCCTATTAAGCATTCTAATCACTAGAAAAGAGATTAAGTTATAAGAGAAATGCTTGTGAAATGTGTTTATGATAAACAGTTAGACAAGATAATACTGATGGCCTTCCCAATCAAAATTCAGAATTTTCAGAGGAGTCTAGTGGCCATGGGCAAGACAACCCAAATGATATTCAGCAGGCCAAAAGTGAAGATTTGGGAATTGTAGTTTCAAAAGCCAACTGCACAAAGATGATAATGAGGAAGAACATCAAACCTGGTAACAGTTTTTAGGGGAATAAAATAGGACGTTTGTGTTCACGACAAGCTCAGTAAGAGCTGGAGGTATTGAGCAAGCAGCTAGAACACTGACTCCAACTTACAACTTCTTAACACAGACATATGTCATCTCCACCTTGAAAACAGACTACTTTCCAAACCTTCATTTGCAGCCTCATTGTTTGGAACTCAGAATGAATTTTTTCCTCTAGAAACACTGTTAGAAATTAACCAGGCTTTGATAAAGCATCGCCTAAAATCTAGCTGAATGGCAGTATAATATAAATAATAACTTTGATTTGCAGACAGAAGGACAACCCAAGCCTAATGACTTCCAGACTGCACAATGGTTTGCTCTTTCTTCGTGTCCTCAGATCCTGTTCCTCGCCCCTTCAAACTCTGTTCATGGACAATGTCCCACTCGTTCCTGGACAGCTGGGCTGTGGGTGGGAGGAAAGGTGGTCAGCAGAGCCCCCTGATGAAGAAAGACCCAGAGCGTGAGGCCACAGATGGGTGGCAACTTTCAAACACAGCCCAGTCTCCATTTGGGGGAAAAGGCTTTCTTATTCGATTTGATTAAAAAATGGAATCGTAACCTCAGGAGAAGCTTTATTTTTATTTTTTTAAAGATGTGGGGTACAGCCAGGCTCGTTGGCTCAGCCTGTAATCCCGCGCCTTTGGGAGGCCGAGGTGAGTGGATTGCCTGAGCCCGCGGGTTCGAGACCCA
>NW_007249466.1:116445-137541 GCF_000164805.1 Carlito syrichta
GCTGAGGTGGAAGGATCGCCGGAGCCCAGCAGGTCGAGGCTGCGATGGCTGGGAGCAGCCACTGCACTCCAGTCTGGGCGACAGAGTGAGACTCCAACTCAAAAAAAAAAAAAATATGTGGGGTACAATTCAGGGTTAAGTATACAAATGTTCACTTTGGAGGTACCCTTGTTGATGAGGTGTGCCTCCCCCAACAGAATCCCACTACTACCCATCCTGACCCCCCACCTGGCCATTTCCCACTACTGGCAGTCCTTTTTTTAATAGTATTATTATATAGTCCTATTCTTATAGTGTGGTCAAGGTCCACTTATGAGCGAGAACATATGATACTCAGTTCTCAGTTTCTCTCTCAAGAGAAAGTTATAATCTGTGTTTGTATAGATTCTCCCACAGGAAGTTCAAGGCCTTGACTGCATTTTCTGGCTTTTCAGGACTTGGTAATTTTTTCTTGATTTTCTGGAGATTTTTGTTAGGTCTCACTGCTAAAATTGTCATTTACAAACAAAAGGAGAGAAAACATGGCAATCTTGTTGTGCTATTCAATTTTTAGAAGGTTAAAAATTCCTTCTTAATCAGAGGAAATTTTAATGTGGCTTATTTTATTTCATTTTATTATTACCTTTCTGTTTATTGAAACACCAAGTTCTGAATATGGCTTCAGTAATGATGTGTCACTAATGAAGTCACTTCATAATAAGAGCCCCGGCCTTGGGTCCAGGGAAGTGGATGTGCCAGGATGGATCAGGTAAAAATATCAGCTGGGCAAGAGCCCTGACCCCTCTTGGAATATTATGCTTCCCTTCTGAATCTTTTGAAAGAATAGGAAGTCTTAGTGATTAGGAAATCGATCATAGTTTCATACTGTCCCAATCACATTTACAAAAGCAACCCCCCCAAAAAAAAGAAAAAAGGAGCGGGCAGCTACTCTTTGCTTTGGTGGCAAATGTAAATTTTTTTTTGGTTTGGAGTCTCACTCTGTCACCCAGGCTGGAGTGCAGTGGCACACTCACGGCCACCCCAGCATTGACCTGCTGGACTCTGGCTATCCTTCCACCTCAGCCTTCCAAGTAGCCAGAACTACAGGCACGCACTACCATACCCAGCAGTTTTTAAAATTTACTGTAGAGATGGGGTCTTGTCAAATTGCCCAGACTGGTCTCGAACCCGTGGGCTCAGTCCTCTCACCTCGGCCTCCCCAGATGCTGATATTATAGGCGTGAGCCACCATACCCGGCCTCGTAAATAAAATATTGGCATCATCTTCACAGAAGACTCAGTCTCATGGGAGAGATGGGCATGAGAAGAGATTATTACAAATATAACATAGTAGGTGGTAGGAAAGAGGTGATGATAAAGTGCTGAGGGCACTGTGGAGAGGCTGACCCAGCTTAGGAGGAAGGAAGGCTTCCTGACTCATGGTGGAAGCTGGGAGGGTGAGTAGGAGACACCCAGGAGAAGGGATCAGGGATCAGCAGAGAGAACTCATTGAGGTACAGCCACAACTATGAGAAACAGCAAGAGTGGCAAGGAGCATGTTCTTTTGCCTCCACCTTCAAGAACAAAGTAAGGAGAGGCAAGAGAGAAAACTATTCAGAGTAGAGAGAGGCCTTATAACAAAGAATTTTCCAGGCTGGATTAAAGAGAGTGGACTTTATCCTATAGACAAGGGGAGCCTTTGAAATATTTTAGCCTTGGAGACTGGGATCACCAGAACTGTTTTAGGTTGATCACTCTTTAGGCAACGTGGAGTACTGAAGGAGTGTAATCTTGGAGTTGATGAAAATTGTAAGAAGGCTGGTGCAATAATCTAGGAGAAGGAATTTCTGAACTAGGGCAGAAGTTGGAGGGAAGGGGGTATGGATTGAGGAAGTCTTTTGAATGTAAAATCAGGAGGTCTTGGGAGTTGACTGAATGTGGAGGTGTAAGAGTAGGGAAGTCTTGAGGATGCCTTGTGGGTTTCTAACTAGTTGGATATTGGGGCCCTATATTCTGATGGAAAAGAAGAATTTGAGAGGATAAGGTGACGTCGGTCTTGGACAAGTTGAAAAAGTATATGCAGATGAAGCTGTCTCACCAAAGTTGTCAGTGTCTCTATTTGCCTAATACATAGATGTATCAATGCCTGTGTCATACTATGTTTAGGGCATGTTCTATTTATTCTAGAGCTATCAGGGTGAACTGAACATGACTTCTGCCTTCAAATAACGTGCATTCTAATCATAGGAAATAAGACTTCCAAAGAGTACTACTCCAAGAAAAAGTTCTTATGGCCATAAGATGGGATTCAGGGAGAATAACAGAAGCCTTCATGAAGGCGGTGGCACTTGAGAGGAGCTTTGAAATCCAGGTAGAATTTGAGTATTCAGAGACAGAAGAGAAGCATCACGAGGAAGGGAGGAAAAGAAGCAACAACAGAACCAAGAGATTTGGGAACCAAGGAGGAGAAGGAGGAAGTCTAGGTTGTCTAGTGTGAAGGGAGCACACAGTGGTGGAAGTAGGGAGAATAAGGTGATCTCAAATCAGCGAGGTAAATTGAACCAAGATTTTGGGTTTACTTGTTTTTCTTTCATCCTTATTACTTCCCCATGTCTTGGCCCATGAAGTCTGAACAATAACTAGTCTGCTCCAGCCTTTTCTTGGGAAGACGTATACATTTACTCTTGGCATTGACTCTCATGATGCTTGGCTACGGCGCCTCTCTTCTGAGTTGGTGGCTAGGTCCCCAAGACCAAGGATGAGAGGCTGGCCCTGGGCATCAATATTTCCTCTTGCTTCACTTCAAGAAAGATTTGTAGACTCTATGACCCATGCAGGTGTCTTCTACCTAAAAGCATGTCCACTTAGTCCTTTCAGTATTTGACCTAGGTAAGTACACCCTGGCACATACATTTCCAGGAACAGAGCAGACTGGTAAGAACGAATGGGCTAGTATCTTGCAGGACTTGCATGGTTGCTTTAAAAAAGTTACTTGGGGCCAGGTGTGGTGACTCCTACCTGTAATCTCAGCACTTTGGGAGACCCAGGTGGGAGGATTGCTTGAGCCCAGGAATCTGAGACCAGACCAGCCTGGGCAACATAGCAAGACCTCATCTCTTTAAAAAATGTTACTTGGGTAAAAAAAAAAAAAAAAGGAACTGGCACTACTGTGATTGACTTATAACCTATATATATGCGCACGTGACATGTACATGGTCCTCCCTTTTGATGACTGGCTCTATCTCCCCTTTTTAGAGTTCCATCTGTCTCCACAGCTTCTGAGAGATTCTACTTCTGAGAGTTAAGGAACCTCTCTTAACATAAAGGGGTTTGGACATGAACTTGAATGGCCATTGAGTTGATTTTCCAGCTGACAGGAGATAGTTAATTGTTTGCTGTCTATAGGAGTCTTAAGAATCTGCCTGGCCATGTTAATAGCAGCCTGAAATTTATGACTTGAGACCATTAGGGGTGAAAATGAACTCAGGGCCCAGCAAGGGTAATAATTAATAATCCCTTAGGTGGAAAACAAAACCCAGTGGGCAGATCCCAGGGCCCTATAAAGAAAGACGATCAAAAGTAAACATGGTGAAGTCTAGCAGCTCCATGGCATGATGTTCTTGCCTTCTGGGGTATCATCTGTCTCTTTAAAAGTACATACAGTCAGTTGAGAGTAGGACTAAGAGTTGGGGACATTCGGTGGTCTGCTTGTATTCTACAGGGAGGGGAACTCTGCATCTTTTGCAGAAATCACCTTTTCCCCGATGTGGTTTTTTTCCCTAACAACTGAAAGGTAAGTAAGACCATTGATTATGAGTGGATAAGTTTGTTTTGTTCTCTTGACTCATGAGTCAAAATGTGAAATTGACACTCATAGAAGGAAGAAACCCAATCTGTCTCCCAGACCATCTCCAGAGTTATTGTTGAGGGATAACACATTTTGATTTGTTGTTTGCTTTTTATTTGTTTGTTTTTGTTTTCCCTATCTGCAACATCTAGGGAGCCAGGTGTGAAGGTTCTTGCTGGTTTTTCCCTCTGAGGAAGGAGGAAAATGCCATCTTGGAGTCATACTTTGAGATGTTCTGTCTCCTTCCTTGAGTGGCAGCTGAACAGCTGTAGGCTTGGCAGGAAGATCTGGTCATTTCTAGGAGAGTGAATACCTTTGGTCTCTTTGATGACAGAACTGGATGAGCCATCGTTTAGAAATTCTTGAACTCAGACTTTGGTGTTAAGACAAAACGAGCTCAAAGAGTTCAAATTCTGCCTCAGCCACTTGTGAGCTGGGACTTAAGGTCAGACAGATGAGCTTTAGGTCATGCATCTGTACTGCGAGGTCACAGTACCCATCTCATAGGGCTGTTGTGAGGATTAAAATAAAATGCATCTGTCAAGTGGTTTGTGTCTGCACTTAGTAAGTGCTCAGGTGCAGCATGTTTCAGTAGTTTCCCATAATTATGCTCTTCCTCATTAATATGCATAAATATCTGTATCTTGGATAGTATGTATCAACATTTTGAAATGTGTGAGTCAGGTTTTTAAAAATATTGAAGGACACAGGCCAGGTGCGGTGGCTCATGCCTATAGTCCCAGCACTTTGAGAGGCCAAGGCATGTGGATTGCTTGAGCCCACGAGTTCAAGACCAGCCTGGGCAACATAGTGAGACCTTGTCTCTACAAAAAAAAAAAAAAATTAGTCAGGCAAGGTGGCATATGCCTGTAGTCCCAGCTACTTGAGAGGCTGAGGTGGAAGGATTGCCTGAGCCCAGGAGGTCAAGGCTGCCGTGAGCTGTGATCGTTGCAATTATGCTGCTGCACCTAGCCTGGGCGACAGAGTAAGACTCTGTATTAATGATGATGATGGTTAATAAAAATAATAATCATAATAATAACAACAACACATTCTTAACTACAAGACCTGATGAATTGAATATTTGTATAAGAATTCTTGAGAGCAGGAATGCTTTTGACCCTTACTTTCATTTTCCCTATGTATATGAATATATACTCGTGTGTGTGCATATGAATATAGCCCCAGTGCTATGCTAGGTTCGATGAGAGACACAAAAGCTGATCGGTTATTGATCATCCCTTTCAAAAGATTGCGGTTCAGACCGGAAGGATAACACAAACACAATAACAACCCTATAGGGCAAGTGCATAGAAAAGATTAGGTGTCGGAGCACATGTTTATCTCATTATGTTTTTTTTGAGTTGGAGTCTCACTCTGTCGCCCAGACTGGAGTGCAGTGGCCACTCCCGGCCACCGCCCGCCTCGACCTGCCGGGCTCCGGCGATCCTTCCGCCTCCGCCTTCCGAGTAGCCGGAACTACAGGCGTGCGCCACCACGCCCGGTTGATGTTTTGATTTATTGTAGAGATGAGGTCTCGCTGCCCAGGCGGGTCTCGAACCCGCGGGCTCAGGCAATCCACTCACCTCGGCCTCCCAAAGGCGCGGGATGACAGGCTGAGCCACCGAGCCCGGCTATCTCATTACTTTTAAGACGCACATTTTGCCTTTCAGTGAATGGAATCTTAAGTTTGACCAAATGCCGCAGTTCCTTCAATACGTGTTGGTAGCTTTGAGGAAGGAATGATTGTTTCGGCTTGGCATGAGAGTGGAGGGGACGAGGCTCAGGGAAGGCTTAGGTTTGCGAGGCGGACAGAATTTGCGTGGAAGGCCATGGGGACAAAGCATTTTTAAGGGGAAAAAATAGCGTGAACACAGCACAGAGACAAGATGGGAAGCAGCAAACTTGAGACTGGTGAAAACAGGGGCGTTGAAAGGGAAGAGGTGAGGAAGGTAGGGTGGGATGGGGAAAGCGCAGGAGTTTCCGGATTTTATTATGCAAATAAGAGAGGGTCAGGGGAGCTATTGGTATGAGGGGGCGGGGAGGTAGTGGCAAACAATTAGGGCTGTGGTTCAGAATTTGATTTGACAGCAGCACATGGGGTCAATGGGAGGTAGAGTGTGAGGTGACTTGGAAGGCTATTATGACAGCCCGGTGGAGAAGTAATGGAGAGAAAGGGAAGCCCAATTCTGGGCTCCATACAATGCCCCAGTCATTATCTCATGTGCCCTTTGAAGTGACCTTGGAAATTGTTGGGAAAATTAAATGAATTGACTCTGTCTTCCTTCTCCAGCTTCAGTTACTCCCTTCAGTTTCACTGCAGACTTGAATAGACCTTGTCCCAACCCTAATCCCCATGGCTCTCTACCTGGTTTGACGTGTGATCAGAGGTTGTCCAATTCAGACCCTTTGTTTTCATGCCCTCCGTATCTTCAGCACTGGTCTGCCTTCGCAGGCGACCCGGAGGTGGTCTAAGTTCTTTAGTGTTTGGGTGGACGAGACCCAAGGCCTGCGTTTTACTTATCGCAGCTCATAAGTGTGTCCACCCATGGGGAAGACAAATGAAAAATGTGGTTTGAGACTGTGGCATTCCGGGAAGTTTTCACACTGAGGGTATCAGAACGCAGGGTCCTCTTGCATCCAGCCCCAAAGCCAGGACTACCTAGACGTAAACTTTCTGATTATTTCAGTAAATTGTAAGGCAGGTATCAGTATAGGGGCAAAGGAGTACTTGGGCAAAGACAGAAACAATTTAGGAGTACTGTTCATTCTCTCGTTCTGCAAGAAGTGATTTGATATCTTACCTGCCTCTCTCTCTCCCTCCATCTCTCTCGTCTTCCCTTCCTCTCTTCCTTCCTTCCCACATTTTGTTCTTTCTTCCTTATACTGATATTTACCAGGGATCTACCAGATGCCATGCACTCTGTGAAGAGTGCAAGGCTGTCCTAGTGCCAAGTGCTACAGGTGGCCCCTACGAAAGAGAAAAGCCAGCTCCAGTGTCTAAAGCTATTGCTGTAAAGGAGACACACGCATACAGAACAGCTGGGAAGCAATGGCACCACGAGATGCGAGAAATATCTATGGGAGGGAGACATAGGAACATAGGCTACCCCAAGCTCAGGAGGACTCACTCTGGTTCTTTAGAAAGTTCAAAGTTCTAAATAAGGAGAGGTAATAGGAATATGGCCCAGATCAGGAATCACGTGAACACAGCCCCTCAGCAATGATTCTCAACGGAGACCATTTTACCACCGCTCCTCACCTCCACCCCACCATGAGGATATCTGGAAATATCTGGAGACAATTTGGGGGTGTCAAAACTGGGGAAGGATGTACTGGGATTTGGTGGGTAGAAGCCAGGGATGCCGCCAAACACCCTATCATACAAATGCAGCAAAATACTCCTGTGACAAAATGCCAGAGGTGCAGAGGAAGGAGTGTGGAAACAGATCATTCAGAAAGATGGCTGGGGATGGATCCATTGAGGAGAAGCGTGCTTGAGAAAGAGCCTTAAGGTTTGCTTGACTTAGAGTGGTCTTGAGGGTCCAGAAATATAAGAACATTGTTGCTCCAGAACACTTGGATGATAGCAAAATAAGGAGACGGTCGCACTAACTTCAGCATGAGTGCAACAACTTGTTCTAGATGGGTGGTTCTAGAGAGACATGCTGGAGAGAAGGGATTGACGAGACAGGAAGACTTGTTCCTGCCACAGAATGAAGGGAAAACAGTGATGAAAAGTCCGATTTGGGCACTTCCATGTGACAGCTTCCTCAAAGACCTAGCTTGTCCTTGAGACCTTAGGGGCTTTGATTGGTTTTTAGAGTACTATCTGTTCTAGGAACAACACTATATTTCACTCCATCTTGAGGGGAAAGCTGCTCTTTCAATTAATCTTTAACTTTTTTTAAAGCACGCTGCAATCATTTATCTTAGGTTTTCTGGGCTTGAGATAATTTGTACTGCAGGCTTAAACCACTAGCCATGTTTTGCTTTCGTTCTTGTTTTAATAGGAAAGTTTAAATAAAAACGAAAACAAAACGAAAAGCCCTGCTAGGGAGAAGACCTGTTGTTTTAATGAGGAGGCTGTGCCCCGGCATCCCGTGTGTCTTCTGTGACAGGCTCTCCCCTGAGACTCTCCGAGGACACCCCCCACCCCGGGCTGCCTCTCCCTCCAGCTCCCCAGAGTGTTGCTGGTGGGCGATGTTCACGTCTGGTTCCCGTCCTTCACTGTCCTGCAAGACAATTGGTGAGGTCTGGGGTGGGGTGTGTGTGCACGCGTGCCTGTGTGCGCTGTGCTTCTGGGAACAGGCAAGAGAGCAAGAGAGGAACAGATGGGCCCCCTGAGCTTCTCCTTGGCCTGAAAAATGAAAGGCGGAGAAAATTGAAATAAAAAACGGAAACAGCTGTAGCAGGACAATAGCAGCTTGTGGGGTGGGCCCGAGCCCGAGGGAGACTAGAGTCTGGCAAGATCCTGCCGTTCGGCTGGTTGGCTATCACCAAAAATAGTGTCCTCTGCGGAGATGGTGTCCGCTCTGTAGTCACCAGATATGCCCTGTGTCCCTGCTTCCCGTTTCACTCTCCAAGCCAGACGGTCAAACGGAGATGGAACGATCTTTTAATACGCCAGAGAAAATGGACAAGAAGGCCCAAACTGCGACTGGTGTCCAGCTCTCTGTGCAGTGTGACTGTTTTTCAGTCTCATATAAATTCCCCCAACTTTGGTTAAACCTGCTTTTTTTTTTTTTTTTGGTTGGCTTCTTGGCACAAAAAGCCAACAGCAGGTTACTATACCATTTGTCGACCATTGACCAGGATGATACATTGAATAAGCAGAAGAAACATTTAGTCATAATCATTGGCTCCCATTCAAGAGTAACTGGACTCTTTCTCCAGAGGGACTTTTGGGTTGGATAGCTCTGAGAATTCAAGAGTGAAAATGTGGCAACTTGAAGGAAGAGCATAGATATCATATCAGGACAAAGAGTTTCTGGGAAAGTGAGGAATTTGCTGCTCCTTACCCACTTCCCACCATCAGTAACGAGTAAGAGTTATAATTTCAACTGAACCACAAAAGCAGTAAAAAGTATAATCTTGCAACGAGGAGCCATCCAAAGACTAACCAAATGGCAGATGGCTCTACAAATAGGGATATTGATTTTTTTTCAGGCAATCTATTTACTTATTAAGTATTATTTGGTATTTAAAACAATACACAGTTAGATTATGAATTTTGGAAGCTAGGGAACTCCTGGCCATAAGCGTTCAGTTTGCCTATGTCCCTTGATGACATTTAATCCTT
This sequence comes from Carlito syrichta, assembly GCF_000164805.1. NCBI lineage: Eukaryota > Metazoa > Chordata > Mammalia > Primates > Tarsiidae > Carlito > Carlito syrichta. Next base: position 125,574 of record NW_007249466.1, read on the forward strand.
AGTTCATTGTCATTATTTGCTTAATGTTGGTCTTTCTTCTACTAGGTGTGGGGTCCCTCTATCTAGTCTACTCCGTCCCACTGGCTTCTAGCGTTGGGTCTGTCCGGCAGCAGATGAGCCAGAACCATTAGTTGTCCCGATGATGACAAGCTCTTGGGCAACGTAGAGCTGAGCAAGACAGTTCTTTCCACAGCGTATGCCCATGAAGACATTTTGATTAATGGCTGTGGGTGCTGGCCTCAGGCTGGACAGCTGAATTTCCCTTGGCCCCATGTCCGCTGATCGGCTACTACTCGATACTGTCGGCTCCAGTTATTTTTCTACCATCTTAATTTTGCTGTCTGGCATGAGGTGCAGGCTTGGTTCTAACAGTTACCTACTTACACTATGGTTGAATCCAAAGGAGATGAAAATGGGAGTAAAAGAGTCTTGGTGGGAATAACGGATCAAGGGGCCGGGACACTGGGGAGACTTAAAAATGCCATATCATTTTTTTCCCTTTAAATCCCAGAAAACAGCTGCAGGTGGAGAATGGGATGGATTTCAAGAATTCTCCATGGAGGCAGGGGTTCACACAGGGGCCAGCTGGGTGATGAAATCCACTCAGAGGTCAGTTGTGTGCTCATGTTCAGTGAAGACTTCAAAAATTTCAGGGACTTTCAAAATGGGCTCTGCAGGGAGGCAGAGCAGTTGACCGGGGAGATGGGACCTGTGCCGATCGTTCTGAGATCCAGGGGCCTCGAATCTGAGGGGCAGTGAAGCTCCAGACTCTTTTCTCTAGCTCTCTTTTGGGAACTCTAGGAGAGGAGTATCTCCTTTTTTCTAAATTACATAGATAAAGGACACAGAATAGGAGGAAATTGAAAGCTGTGAAGTGCAGCAGTCCCACAAATGTCCTCTGTCTATAAGGTCCTTTATCTGCAAAGATGGGGGTCATTTCCCACAGGTCCAGGGGTGAAAGCAATTTACATAAGCCCCACTTAGGAGGCCAGATGTTTATTTGGGCTTTAAAGTTTCCTCTCCTTATCCCTCGACTTCTTCCACCTCCCAAGCTGCCTGTAAGCGGGCCCAGGAGTATAACATGAGAAACTCTCGGGCTTCCAGCCCTATTTGTCACTAGCTGGATCTCAAGGGCCAGCACGCTCGGCTCCCTCAGAGCTTGGCCCTTCCCCACATGGATTTAGCTAGACTCATACAGTGCCGAGGCAGCTGCAGAAATGAAAAGTCATAAGAAAGTGGACATCCGAACTCTTCCTATCCAAAGAAAGGAAATAAACATCTGGGTTTCCAAAGAATGCCAGGGTCTTCAGATCTGATGCCCCTTGAATTCTGTAGTGTCACATTGTGCCTGGGAACCACCGAGAGCATTGGAGAAGAAGGGATGTTGGAAATGCAAAATCAGAACAGCTACCATGTCACACCCTCAAGATGGGGGTCGGGAATTAAAAATCTGACAACAGATGTTAGTATTGATGCAGAGGAACTGGAACTCTCCTCAGTGCTTGTGGGAATGTAAAACTATTTAAGCACTTTGAGAAATGTTTTGATGATTTCTTATAAAGCTGAGCATTTATCTATCCTAGGACTCAGCTATCACATTTCTAGGTGTTGACTCAAGAGATGGTTATATCAGCTTTATTCACAGCAGCCCCCAGCTAGAAACAGCAAAGATGTCCATTCGCAGGAAAATGGATGCATATATTCTTATATATTCATACAATGGAATATGACCCAGAAAGGGAAAAGAATAAACTACCGACACATGCAATGACATTGGTGATTCTTTAAAAGTATGCTGAGCAAGAGAAGCCAGCTATAAAAGGAGTACATATTGTATAACTTCGTTTATACAAAGGTCAGGAACAAGCTCTAATCATTGGTGGTAGAGTTCAGACCACTGACTGTCAATGGAGATGGAGATGAACTGAAATAGTGAAAGAACAAACTTTCTGGGGTGATGGGTATGTTCTTCAATTTGATTGCAGTGACATTGCTCAAATGTATACATGTATCAAAAAATCATTGAGTTATACGCTTAAGATCTATACATTTCACTGTATGTAAAGGTTTCTTTTTTCTCCTCACAATAAAATAAGAAAAGGGAGGAGTCCGGGAGGGGCGGGGGTGGGAAGGACATCCGTAAAGGATGCTTTTCAAGTTGTTGCCATCAAATACCCATCCTCTCTTCACTGGGGAGGTGTGGTGGTGTTACTAACTCCAAGTAGAGCAATGGGGCTTTAAATGAGGTTGCTTACAAGGCTTTATAAAGAGTTCTTGTAGTTGGAAGCACAGAGACCTGGTGCCTGCTCAAGAGTCTAGGTACCTAGGGTGAGACGTGAGAAGTGTTGATTTCTCTTGGGCAAGAGACAGACGTGTTTTTATTGGCCATATGTGGGTCCCCTGGAAGAGAGAGCAAGCACAGTATCATTTCCATTCCCTTTAGCGGAGTTGCCTGCTGGAACAAGGAGACTAGCAGAAGGAAGCTGGCGGTGTTCTGAGCATGCTCAGCAGTGGGAGAGGAGTTGAAAACTAACTGTCTGAATAGTAATGTATCTGCCTGTGTCAAGACAGTTGCACAGATGAAGAGTTTATAAAAGTGCCCTGGGGAAACAGAGTCAGCTCTGATCAAGTGCCTGGCCTACTAGGGATACCAGCTTTAACCATCTTCTAGGCCTCAAGAACACGGCACCATCCATATAAATGTCTCTCTCCCTTCCTTCTCTGCCCCTGCTGGTCCCATCCCCTTGGACTCTGTCGGGCAGACAGGAGCCAGCAGTCGGCTTGTGCAAAGAGGAGCAAACAGAGAATGTGCAGAAGAGCCCTCTTCCTCACTGCAGGTTTTCATCCTGACGCGATCATGAGGAGAGAGAATTTCGCATGAAGCCAATTTAAGCATTTTCTGGAATGGACACTTCAGTTACTGGAGTGAGACTTTTCAAAAACTTACTACATGTGATATTAGGTTTTCTGTTTCTGTGGTAATTCACTCAGGATGGTGGTCTCTGGATACATCCATGTTGCTGCAAAGAAATTATTTTGCTCTTTTTGGTCTCACTCTCTCTCTCCTTGACTTTTTTGGTAGAGACGTCAGCTATGTTGCCTAGGCTGGTCTCCAACCCCTGGGCTCAAACAATCCTCCTGTCTCAGCCTCCCAAAGTGCTGGAATTATGGGCATGAGCCATTGTGCCCAGCTGGATAATTTTGTGTGTGACTGCAAAGTATTCCATAGTGCATATGTTCCACATTTTCCTTATCTAGTTCATCGTTGATGGGCATCTAGGTTGATTCCATGTTTTTACTGTTATAGTTAGTGCTGCTATAAACGTGTTTGTGTAGGTGCCTTTCTGGTAGAGGGATTATGCTCCTTTAGGTATATACCCGGTAGTGGGATTGCGTTGAATGGTAACTATATTTTTAGTTCTTTGAGAAGTCTCCAAACTGCTCTTTACAGGGATAGAACTAGTTTACATCTCAACTGTGTATAAGCGTTCCCTAGTCTCCACAACCTCGCCAACACCTGTTGTGTTTTGACTTTTTAATAAAAGCCATCCTGACCGAAGTGAGATGGTATCTCATTGTGGTCTTGAATTGCATTTCTCTGATGATTCGTGATGTTGAATGTTCTTTCATGTTTGTTGGCCACTTTACCTTCTTTATCTTTGTCTTCCTTTGAGAAGTTTTCATCCATGTCCTTTGCCCCCTTTTGAATGGGGTTATTACTTCTTTTTCTTTTGATTCGTTTGAGTTCTTTGTAGATTTTGGATATTAGTCTTTTGTCAGATGCGTGGTTTGTAAATATTCTCTCCCACTCTGTAGATGGTTGGTTAACTCAGTTGAAGGCTTCTTTGGCTGTGCGGAAGCTCTTTAGTCTGAGTTAGTCCCAATTGTCAATTTTGGTTTCCGCTGCTCTTGCTTTTGAGGACTTGGTATGAATTCACTGCCACATGTTCTCCCTAATAAGTGGGAACTAGGCACTGAATGCACACAGTTTTGAGGACGGGAAAAACAGACACTGGGTACTCCTAAAGGGAGCAGGGAAGGAGGCGGTTAAGGCTTGAAAAACTACCCATTGGGTACCATGCTCCTTGACTTCTGTGTGGGGCTTCTGTGTGGGGCTGAACTTGTCGGTCAGGATCATCAGGTTGGTCACCAGGGTGCCCAGCAACCCGTAGACCTCAGTGTGCAGCCTCTGGGCTTACTTCTCCATGACGGGGGTCTATGGGCTCCCGAGGAGGGAGGAAGCTGTGGGGGCGGGGAGGGTCGTTCAAGGGAACCCTGTCCCAGCTTATAGATTTCATGACTTTCTTGTCATCCTTCACTTTGTGCTTCTTGCTGTTGGGAAGGTCCTCTTTCCCGAACAACTTGGCTCCTTTTTTTCCTCTTTGCCTCTGATTCCCACCCTGGGGGTAGGCTCAGTGGAAGCCCAGATCTCATCGTCACATAGTATACTTGAATAATAAACCTGCACACATACTCTTTGAGTCTAAAAGTAAAAAAGTAAAATTCTAAAATGTATTTTTTAAGAAGCAGCTACAGGGCAACCCCTTTGAGTCCCCTCCCACCGTGCGAGCTTTTCTGTCCTCAATAAATTCTGCTTTCTCACTTTCAAAAAAAAAAAAAAGTAGTTCCATAAGCAGGGGACTTTTTGTTTTCTGAGAATGATGGGAAAAGTCATATCCTCTTCCCTCCCTGACCTCTACTCCCACCTCCACTGAGTGCAGGACCAGGGGAAGATCCAAATCCTGAATAAAGTCTAAATTGTCAATGAAGGCAAATGCAAAGTTGTATTTTCACCACAATCCATCTAGGTTGCATGTATGTCCAATTACCTACGGAGAATCTCCAACTGCATCCTTACATCCCACGATCTGCTCCATTTCATTCCCTCTCACTCTGCCATTGAAGAATGGGGCATAGACAATCCTTGGTGCCACCCTCTACATGTCTTCATCCCACCTATTCTCAGCTCTCACCACTTCTAGCCCTCACCTGTTTAATCTCTCCATTTTTCTTCTTGTGAGCTCCTGGTCTCATTAGTTTTGAGTCTCTGACTCCTACCTGGCATATAGTGTCTACTGATCAAATGGTCATGTAATTGATCATTTAATCGCAGAGTAACTGATGGCTTTTTGACTTCTAACCCGTGATACATGACTTCCACCTCAGGATCTGGGGGAATAAATAATATATCATATCAATAAGTAGTTATTCAGCTCCTGCTATGTGTCCAACACTTAAGAGCTCGAGAGAGTTGGGGATGGAAAAGAGGGCAGAGGCATAAGGCATGGCAAATAAGAAGAGTGCTGGCAAGAGAGGAAGTCATGGACACGCACAAGGGCTGGACTGTGTAGGGCAGAGGTCAGCAAGCCTTCTCTGTAAAACGATCTGCTATCAAAGATTTTGGGTTTTGTCGGCCACCGTCTGTGTTTCAACTACTCAGCTCTGCCATTGAACAGGAAAGCACATAGATAATGTGCGAACTGATGGGTATGACTTTGTTCAAATAAAACTTTATTTGCAACAATGAGGATAGGTCAGATTTGGTACGTGGGCTATAGTTTGATAACCCCCATAGTAGGTTGTTGAATCCTAGGGTAAGGAATTTGGGTTTTATTCCACAAGAAATAGGTAGTCATTAGGAGGTTTTAAACATGGCAGTCACATGATCATATTTTGCTTTAAAGATGTTCCCTGTAACATAATTTAGAACATAAGACTTGTATTTATTCATTTATTCCTCCTCTCTCATTATGACCTCGATTTCAAATGTCCTTTTGAAGACTGAGGAGATGGAGGAAGTCTCTACTAGTTGCCTGCTCCATTTATTAGTTGCTTGACCTTAGGTTAATTGCTTAATCTCTCTGAACCTCAGTTTCCTTCTGTATATAACTGTAATAATAACACCTGTCTCTAAGGGTTATTAAATGGATTACATGAGATCATGTATATAAAACATCTGTCACAGTGCCTGGCAAAGTACTGGCTCAATGATGGAGATCCTATTTCCTCTTTTCCTTGCATTGAGGCTCTGTATGTCAAACCCCAGGAGCAAATGTAAAACTTGGTGATTGGGTCAAAAAATCAATTGCATGGTTATAAGATAGGTAAGACATTGCTCAACGTAGCATCACTGGGTGATTTGTCTGCTACAAGAGCTAATGCAATTTTAACTTAAATGAATAGAAGCGCAATTTTCGATTGCAAGAACAGTGGATCTGTTTGCATTCCATATTATAATGACAAGTATTGGGAGTGCTGGAGATAATTCCAGGTGAACTATTGAAGAGTCCTGGTAAGCGAAGTAGATTCAAAGAAGGATGACAGATATGAATGGATCTGGGAAGTTTATCATACGTAACCCATATTGGAAGTGTTTTACTTGGGAAAAGAAGACAGCAAGAAAACTTAAAAACTGTACATGTGGTTGGAGGGCTAGCATTTGGAAGAAAGACAAGATGTACCATACTAGTGTGGGGGTGGGTCACATCGGACCAACTGGTGGAAACTGCAAAGATAAGATTTTTCCATGATTAAAGATCTCCATGATAGGAGACGTGAGCTCTCAATCAGTGCAAGTATTCTGGGAGGGATAGAGGACTATTCAGCAGCTGAGATGCTGCATAAAACGTATTTGCAGTGAGAGCGGAACCAAATTCAAAGATCTCTCAACATATCTTCCTAATTTCTGATTCCACAGATTTGTGGAGTACATTAACCAAATCTCTAGAGCTCAAGAGACCTTTTGGATGCAAGGAACTGGGTCTTTCTCTTGGGGTCTTTGGTAAAAAGAGATTCAGGAATCAAGAGTTAGTGAGGGTTGTTAGGTTTGGGGGGGACGCAGGAGGGAGGGGCTAAGGTAAAAAGAGAGTGAGTCACTTTTATGTAAATGGAGTCAATTTCATGTCAGTGAAATGGTTGAAGATCAAAAGAGGAAAAAAAGAGCGTGGTAAATTCTCACCAAAACCATTCCCAAATCCATACGCTTCTCTGCACCTACTATCCCACCTGGCCCTAATCAGTTGCATTTTCCCCCCATGGCATATAAACAAGAAAATACCAGGGAATACTGTTTCTTTTGACCTGCCTTCTCCTCATGAAAATGTAAGCCCCGTGAGGGTAGTCTCTTTTTCACAGCTGCATCCTAAGCCACAGAACGTACTCAACAAATGGTTATAGAAAGAATGAGGAGTGGAAATCTTTCTAAAGAGCAACAGGGCAGCATGAAACAGCAGCAACTGGATTAAGTTCAATATAAAATACTGAATACTCAAGCGATGTGTTTAACAGTAGCTTCAATGTAACGTCCAATTGCCCCACATTTTGTCTGATTGTTTTCTGAGAGTACCCAACCCATGTTGTATTTGATCCAACAATAATTGTTTTCCAGAAATCCAGAGTAAAATAGTTCTAGTCCATGAATGATGAAGAGGACTAGTCCAATCAAGGCCCAACCGATTTTCAGCTGTAGGAGTCAGTGGGAGACTCTGAGAAAAGACAGGTGGGTGGGGGAGAGGCAAAGAAAGAGAAAAAAGGGGCACGTACAAAGAGGGAACAGGAGGGCAAGTCATTCGCATTTCTTGTGTGCTTTACCTAACTGAACCTCTATTGTGCCCATGAGGCAATACCATTTGAGAAATGAAAACCCCTTGCATCTCAGAGGGTAAGGGACTGTGTAGGGCCCAGTGACAGCGTTACTACAGAGATTCCCAACGTGTTCTGTGGCAGTGCTATCTGGTTTACGGAAATGATGACAGATAGGTGTTCACTGAGTATCTACTATGTGTCGGGTGCTGTTGAGAACAGGAACAAAAGCGTCTTGCTCACAGCCTCTGATGCCATGGTTTACTGGCCAACAGCTTTGGGCATGGGATTTTGTGGGGGCATGAAGCTTATACCATTTTTTCTTCTTTAGGGGAATTCTTTAAGAAAAGGGATATAAATTTTAAAAAATCGAGAGTACAGAACAGGGCCTTCCAGCTACCAGGATCGGAGAAAGAAAAACAAACAAACAAACAAACAGAGAAACAAAGAGCCTGTGCTTTTAATAGGTGCTGAAGCTCCAGCTTTATTTGCCTTAGAGTAAATCCATCCTTGCCCATAGTGATGTTTCATCGATGAATTTTAATATAAAAAGTGCTGCGGTGGGGCCTCAAAAAAGTTCATTTTGGCAATGGGGGGAAGGGATGGAGTTGAAATGGGAAAGTTAAACAGCTCAGACTAATCCACATGTTTCTATTTTAATAACAGACCAAAAGACCGATGCTAAATAGCTTGCTTTTATTATCTTCTGCTAAAATTCGCCAATTTGTAAAAATAGGTTAAAAAGAAAAGGTTTTCTTAGGAGTACAAACAAACAACTAACCCTGGATCTACACACAGCCCTTTCTGGAAGGGAGGACTCTCATAGGTTTCCAATCAATGTGTTGTCGTTACCAGGGTGATAAGCTCTGTTCTTCTGGATTTAGGCTAACAATTCCTCCAAAGTATGTTATAATCTGGTGCTCTTGGGCTTTGACTGGATCTGGTGGATCTCGAGGCGAGTAGGATTCCAAGAAATTGTCTCCCCGTACTCCTGTGTCTCTTGTGTTTTGCTGTCTATCGGAGCTACTCGAGGAGCTTGTGAAAAACCCTTCTTCCTGGGTATCACAGAAATTCTAACGCAGGAGGGCTTCTGTGCAGACCAGGAGACTCAGGTGCATTCAGTTTCCACATGGCTCCTGGCTCAAAACTCCTCTAAAAACAACCCTGTTACATGTAGGAGGAATGATAAACATCTTCAGCAAGAGAGAAATCGAGGCACAGGGAGTAAAGCAACGGGCCTTAAATTACCTAACAGTTGTATGTCTGAACAGAACATTCTGGCTTCAAGAAGGTCTGCCCGAGGTCACATACTGCGGAAAAGAGCAAATTTCTAGAAAAGAGATCAGTCTAGCAAATGTATAGATTTGTTAGGGAAGGGACTGGTCATGGTGGAATGGTGTGTGTCGATTTTAACAGACAAAGGGATTAGGACGAATAAGGTGGACAAGAACGAGTGAACACCAGAGACTCTTAAAAAGGACTTTGTGAGTGCTGGCAAGAGAGAAAAAAAAAAAATAGACACTTTGCAAGAACAGAGGGCCTGAGCAAATGGGAGGCTGTGTCACAAACAAGGAACAGAGTCTGATGTCTGGAGGGGCAGGGAGGGATTTGCACAGTCCCCTGCAGATCACAGGCCCTCCATCAATGTTTGTTGAAGGAATTTGCAAAGGAGGCCGAGTACTAATGTTGCCTCGATTTGATAACTACCATTTTCCTGGTTGCCATGATCCTGGTGTGGGATGCAAGCCAGGAATTCAATAAGCAGAAACAGACAACGTGAGGTAATGCCAGAGAGGTTGGACTCTGGGTAGGACAGTCGGAGGCACAGGCCCAGTAGTGAAACCAGCCTGAGGTGGTGAAGGTGACTGACTCTTTAGAGACACTTGCCCAATCAGCTGGGGGGAGGGGTGGGGTGGAGTGGGCTGGGGAGGTGTGTGCATGTGAGGGTGGGAGGGAAGGAGTGATTTCATCTGTTTAATGAAAAATGACCTGAACGTTTCCCTGAACCTGGAAACTCCCCATGTAACTGGGGCCAAGGAAAACAGGATTAGGTCTTATTTCTTCTACGATGGCTTTACATCTGCTCAGAATGAGTTAAACTGGAGGGAACAGAAAAATAATCTCTTTCTATTGTCTCTGCAGAGAAATCAGGAAGGCTCTGAATTATTTGATGGGTTGACGTGACAGGTTTCCCTCTGGTTCCCCGTAGCACTGTTTTTCTCTGGCTTCCTTTGCGTTTTGAATGGATACTCCGTTTTTTTCCTTGGGTATGTGCTTAGAGTAGCACAAAGCTTGCCGTATTAAAATCAGACAAGCAAGTCACCCCCTCTGGCATTCTGTCTACTGAAAAGCTACTGATTTCAGGCCTAATATTCCCTCTGACCTCCACGAGGGAACAACTTTTGTCCTGCAGTTGTTGAAACCACAAGCGTTTTGCCAGAGTGGGTAGCTACTGTCATGTAATTTTCTATGTGACTTATTGCGGTGACACTTTTCAAGAATTTTCTGCCTAGATTTCTGGAGATACACAGCCTTTTCCTCCCTATCTATTTTAGGATTGCTAAAGGTGCAAGTAAAAAAAAAAAATGAAAACACCATAGCGATCAGCCTTTAACAATCTCTCTTGTGCCCAAATTTGTCAAATCACTCTTTGAACAGGAGAACCAGGTGAATAAATCCATAGGGCCATTTTCTTTTTAATGCAATGTATATTTATTGTAAACAATAATATACAAAAAAAAAAAGAGAGAAAGAAAGAAAAAGAAAGGTAAGTTTCACAGAGAGAACAAAAGGTTTGGGTGAAAAACAAGTGAAACGAACAAAACACAAAACACAAACCAAACCTTACCTAAAGACAAAATATGATTTAAATGCCAGGTTTCTTAAGTTACAGAAATATCTTTTTAAAAAAGATCTGCTTTTATACAGAAATTGAAAGATGCCATATTATGAGTGCTTTAAGACTTTTATTCTACTGACTTCTAAAACTGTTAATATATCTTTTTTTAAATAAAAAAAAAAGTTTGCTGTCTTTTTTAAAAAGCAATCCTCAAACTCTCCAGCCACAGCAGTAATTAAGATTAAGGTCTGCCAGTGGGCTGACCCCCACCCCATGTCCTCCCTCTCTGCAAGAGAACATGTGGGGGGAATATCGGTGACACATGCTTGTGTTGTTTTGTGTCAACACGCGCGCGCACACACACACACACACACACACACAATCTAGGCAGCCCCAAGGTCTGTGGCAGAAAACACTGCAAATGACTCAGTGATACACTACATTTGCAATCTCTCATTTGTACAAAAAGAGAAACACGTTTCCAGTTTGTTTTCAACAAAAACAACCAAGAAAAAAAAAAAGGACGGACAAAAGGCATTTGTACAAATCTAGGACAAGGAATTCAAAGAAATTTGCTTTTAATAATAAAAAAAAAAGATTAAAGAGATAAATTAAAAAAAAAAACTGGTTACAGTTTAAGAACATAATTTAACAACAGATGACCATACCCTTTGAGGAAGGCTTCAACAACCTTAAGGAAGGTAAATTTTTAAGGAAGGTACGTTTCTTTTTCAAAAAAGAGAAAGGTTTTTTTTTTTTTTTCCATTAAAACCTCTCCTGACAAAATAAATAATTTGAGCACGTGGAATGTCTTGAAGGTTAACTGCTGGTGTTCAGAGAGGCACAGGTGACAGGGGTGCGGAGCATGCATCTGCCATCCACACGGCCAGGCAGGCAGCCGGGGGGCAGCGCATTCGGGCACTTGCGGGCTGCGGACACACTCCCCACACGGACGTCTCCTCTGCTGGCCTCCTGCCTTTCTTCAGCCTGCAGGGACCAGCCGAGGAGGAGGAAACACACTAACGGAGAGCGCGGGCGTTTTCCAGCAGCACGGTTTTAAGGCTCAAGGTGTTCTTCTCTTGTGGAAAAATATATATATGGTAAAGCTTACCGGACGCTTCTCTAGACTATCGTCCACGCCCACATTCGCAAAATAAGGCCTTTCTGCTTCTTTTCTAAGGCAGCTCCTCCTTGAATCCGAAAGCCTGAGGAATTAAGCAAAGCCGACCCCCCAGGCCGGTCACGGAACGCAATTCTGCTTCCTTTCCCGTGCTAATGCAACAGGCTTTTTTTCTTGTAAGAGAAAGAAAATCTGTACAAAAATACTCTGGTAGCAAGAAAAGCTGGGGCACGCCGTCCAACTACGCGTTTAGCTGCTGGAAAAATAAGAGCATTTAATCTTTTCATCTAAAATCTGCATCCATCCCCTCAAAACGGTCACGAATCATACACAGTACATACTAAAAATATTTAAAATAGAGAACATTCCTCACAGAGGACCTTTTTCTTTAATTACCGCTCCAAGATGGTCAGAGTCCGGACAGGCAG
>NW_007249467.1:0-8299 GCF_000164805.1 Carlito syrichta
TAAGACAGTGGCCCAGCCAGTTGGCTAGCTAGTTAAGTCAGTTGGTCAGCCAGCTGTCTATCTAGGTAGCTAGCAAGTTAAGTCAGCTAGTTAAGTCAGCTGGTTAGCTAGGTATCTAGCTAGTTAAGTCAGTTAGTTCAGTCAGCTGGCTAGCCCGCTACCTAGCAGGGTACCTATAAAGTTAAATCAGCTGACTAGCAAGCGGGCTAGCTAGTTAAGTCAAATAGTTAAGTCAGATCTCGGACTAGCAGGTTAGCTAGGTAGTTACATAGTTAAATCAGTTGTTAATCCAGAGTGCTATGTAGGTAGGTAGCTATTTAAGTGTGCTGGCAAGCCATCAGGCTATCTAGTTATGTCACCTAGTAAAGTCAGCTGGCTATCAAGCAGTCTAGATAGCTAGGTAGCTAGTTAAGTCTGTTAGCTAGCCAGCTGGCTACTTAGTTAAGTCAGCTAGCTAAGTCAGTGGCTAGGCTGCTGGCTATCTAGATAACTAGGCAATTAATCAGCTGGCTAGCCAGCTGGCCAGCTAGTAAAATCAGCTAGTTTAGTCAGCTGGTCAACCAGCTGGTTAGCTAGTTAAGTCACCAGGTGATGACAGTTGTCTAGTAAGCTGGCTAGCTAATTAAAAAGCTGGTTACGTTAGATGGGTAGCCAGCTTTCTCACTAGTTATTTCAGCTATTTAAGTCAGCTGGCTAGCTAGGTAGCTAGGCAATTAAGTCAGCAGGAAGGCCAGCTGGCTGGCAAGTTAAGTGAGAAAGAAATGACAGCTGGCTAAACAGCTTGCTATCTAGGTAGCTAGCTAGTTATGTCAGCTGTCTAGCCAGCTGGCTAGCTAGTTACATCACCTAATTAAGTCAGCTGAGATAGAAGCTGGCTAGCTAGGTAGCTTGCTAGTTAAGTCAGATGGCTAGACAGCTGGATAACTAGATAAGTCAGCAAATTAATTCAGCTGGATAGACAGCTGGCTAGCTAAGTAGCATGTTATTTAATTCAACTGTCTAGAAAGCAGGCCAGCTAGTTAAGATAGCTAGTTAAGTCTGCTGGCTAGTAAGCTTGCTGGCAAGGTTGTGATCTATTTAAGTCTGTTGGCTAGCCAGCTCGCTAGCTAATTATGTCACCTAGTTAAGTCAGCTCTCTGTCCAGGTGGCTAGAGAGGTAAGTCAGATGCCTAGCTGTCTGGTTATCTAGTTAAGTTAGCTAGTTTAGTCACCTGGATATCTATCTGTCTAGCTCATTAATCAACTAGTTAAACCAGCTGGCTAGCTAGTAGTCAGCTATTTATGTCAGTTGGGTAGCCATCTCGCTAGCTACTTAAAAGGCTAGTTAAGTCACATGGTTAGATAGTTGGCTAGCTAGTTATTTCAGCTAGTAAAGTCAGTTGGCTAGCTAGGTAGATAACCAGTTAAGTCAGCTAGTTATATCATCTAGCCAGCTATTTAAGTCAGGTAGTTATGTGGGCTAGCTAGCTAGATATCTAGCTATGTAGCTAGCTAGTTATTTCAGCTACTAAGTCAGCTGGTTAGCTTGGTAGCTAGCTAGTTAAGTCAGCTAGTTAAGTAAACTGGCTATCTAGTTAAGTCAGCTAGTTAAATCAGCAGACTAGCCAGCTGTCTTGCTGGGTTGCTAACTTATTAATTCAGATGACTAGCCAGCTTGCTAGCTAGTTAAGTCACCTAGTTATGTCAGCTAGCAAGTCAGCAGGTTAGCTAGGTAGTTAAATCAGCTGGCAAGCCAGGGGGATATGTAGGTAGCTAGCTATTTTAGTAAGCTGGCTAGCCACCTGGCTAGCTAGTGATGTCAGCTTGTTAAGTCAGCTGGCTAGCCAGCTGGCTATCTAGTTATGTCTGCTAGTTGATTCAGCTGGCTACCCAGCTGGCTAGCTGGTTAAGTCTGCTAGTTAATTCAATTTTCTGGTCAACTGGCTAGCTAGGGAGCTCCCTAGTTATATCAGCTGCCTAGCCAGCTGGATAGCTTATTAATTCAGGCAGTAAAGTCAGCTGGCTAGCAACCTGGCTAAGAATGTAGCTAGGTAATTAAGTCTGCTGGCTAGCAAGTTAATTCAGCGAGTTTATTGAGCTGGCTAGCCAACTGGATAACTAGGTGGCTAGCTAGTAAAGCCAGCTGGCTAGCTGGATGGCTGCATAGTTAAGGCAGCTAGTTAATCAGCTTGTTAGCCAGCAGGATAGCTAGGTGCCTGACAAGTTAAGCTGGCTGGTTCACAGGTTGGTCAGGTAGGTGACCAGCTAGACAAGTTATCTGGTCAGATAACTAGCGGGCTTGCTCGCTTTCCATTAGGTCAGCTAGTTGGCTATCTGCCTGATCAGCTGAGTTGATGGCCCTTTAAGCCAACTGGCTATCCGACCGTTCAGTCAGCTGAATGGTTATATAAGCTGGTTGACTAGCCAGCTGGTCAGCCCACCAGATAGCTAGCAGGCTGCCAAGCTAGCTAGCTAGCCTGGTATCTAGCTAGTTAAGCCGGATGGCTAGCCGTGTAGGTAACCAGTTAACTAGGTAGTTAAATCAACTGGCTAGCCAGCTATCCAGCCAAGTTGCTAGTCAGCTAGTTAAGTCAACTAGCTAGCCATTTATCTTAAGTCAGGTAGCAAGTCATCTAAGCATTCAGCTAGCTAGTGAAAACAGCCAGCTAGTCAGCTTACTATTCCTCTAGCTAGTTAAGTCAGCTAGCTAGTCAGCTAGATAGTTAAGTCAGTTAGCCAGCTTACTAGCCAGATAGCTAGCTAGTTAAGTCAGCAAGATAGAGAGTTAGATAGCTTGTTTGCTAGCTAGTTATATCATCTAGATAGCCAGATAGCTAGTCAGCTAGTTAGTTAAGTCAGCTAGCAAATCAGCTAGTTACTTAGCCAACTTGAAGGCTTGCAACTCAGCTATCTGGTCAGATAACTAGTGGGCTTGCTTGTTTTCCATTAAGTCAGCTAATTAGTTGGCTCACTTGCCAGCAAACTGGTCAGCAAACTAGTCAACTCACTCGCCAGCCAACAGGACAACTAAATGTCAGCTCGCTCGCAAGCCCACAGGTCAGCTAACTAGTCGGCTTGCTTGACAGCTGTCTAGTTAAGTGAGCTCACCTTTTGGCTTGAAAGCCGGCCGGCTAGTTAAGGCAGCTCACATGTCAGGTCACTCGCCGGCTGACTAGTTAACTCTTCTGACCATTTGGCTCACTCACTATTCGACTAATGTCAGCTGACCACTCAGCTCACTCGCCGGCTGACTAGTTAAATCAGCTAACCAGTAGGCTCACTAATCAGCCGAATAGTTAAGTCAGCTGGCCAGTCGGCTTACTTGCTGGCCAACTAGTTAAGTCAGCTCGCCTGTGGGTTCACTCGGCAGCCTACTAGTTAAGTAAGCTAATCGGTCGACCGATTAGTCAGTCAACTAATTAAGTCAGCTATCCAATCGGCAGACTACTCGGCCAACTTCTCAGCTGACAAGTTAGATCAGGTAACTTGAAGGCTGACTAGTTAGGTCAGCTAAATAGTCGGCCAACTAGTCGGCCAACTAGTTAGGTCAGCAAACTAGCCAGCCAAATAGTTAACTTAGTTAACTTGTGGGCCAATTCGTCAGTCAACAAATTAAGTTATCTAACTAATCGGCCGAATAGACTGCTGACTTGTGAAGCCAGCTAACAAGTCAGTTGGTTAGTAAGTCAACGTATTAAACCAGATAAGTCATCAGCAGAATCATCAACCAAGTTAAATCACCTAGCTAACTCATTACCCAACTAATTAAGACAGCTAGTGAACTGGTTTACCAAATAGTTAAGCAGTTAGCTAACTCATTAACCAACTAGTTAAGTCAGCTAGCTATCTCGTTAGCCAATTAGTTGCCAGCTTGCTAAGTTAGATAGCTAACTAGCTAGATAGCTAAGTCAACTAGCTAAGCCAGCTAGATCACTAGTTAGCTAACTATTTAAGTCAGCAACTTAAGTCTGCTACCTAACTAGTTATCTAACTAGTTACCTCAGCTAGTTATTCAGTCAGTTAAATATTTAGCTAACTATTTAATTCAGGTAAAGTCAGCTAGCTAACTAGTTAAGTCAGTCAGTTGTCAGCTAGCTAAGTAGTTAAGTCAGCTAGCTAAGTCAGCTGGTTAAATCAGCTTTCTAATATACTTAGCTGGTTAAGACAGCTAGCTAGGTAATTAGCTAAAGAGTTAAGTCAGCAGGTTGAGTCAGGTAGTTAGCTAGTTAACTAACGTGTTAAGTCAGTTGGTTGAGTCAGCAGGCTAGCTAGTTAGCAAGTAGGTTGAGTTAGCTTTTTGACTATGCTAGCTAGCTAGTTAGCTAACTAGTTAAATCATCTGGATTTGTCAGCTAGCTAACTTGTTAGCTAACTAGTTAAGTCTGCTGATTGTGTCAGTTAGCTAGCTTATTAGCTAACTAGTTAAGTTTACTGATTGTGTCATTTAGCTAGCTTATTAGCTTACGAGTTAAGTCAGATGATTAAGTCAGCTAGCTAGCATGCTAGATACCGAGTAAGCTAACTACATAGTCATCTGCTTAAGTCAGTTAGCTAGCTAGGCAGCTAACTATTAGAGTCAGCTTGTAAACTAGGTAGCTAGGTAGTTAGCTAACTACTTAAGTCAGCTTGCTAGCTAGGTGGCTAACTAATTAGCGAACTATTTAAGTCAGCTGGTTACCTAGGTTATTTTCAAGTTGTCAGCTAGTTAAGTCAGCTGGCTAGCCAACTGGCTAGCTAGGTAGTGAGCCAGGTTAGTCACTTGGCTAGCCAGCTAGCTAGCTGGTTAATTCACCTAGTTAAGAGAACTGACAAGCCAACTGGCAACGTCAGAAGCTAGTTTGTTAAGTCAGCTAGATAGATATCACGCTAGCTAGTGATGTCTGTGAGTTAAATCAGCTGGTTAGCCAATTGGGTAGCTAAATAAGTCAGCTAGTTTAGTCACCTGTCTAGTCAGCTGGCTAGGTAGGTAGCTAGCTAGATAAGTCAGCTTACAAGTCAGCAGGCCATCTGTTCAATTCAGCTAGTTAATCAGCAAGCTTGCCTGCTGGCTAGGTAGGTAGCTAGCTGGATAAGTGTGCTGGCTAGTCAGCTTGCTAGATTAAATCAGCTAGGTAAGTTAGCTGGCTAGCCAGGTGGCTAGATAGGTAGCCAGCTATTTAAGGCAACTGTCTAGTCAACTGACTTGCTGGTTAAGTCAGCTACTTAAATCACCTGGCAACAAGCTGGCTAGCTAGTTAAGTGAGCCCGTTAAGTCAGTTGGCTATCCAGCTGGTTAGCTAGGTAAATAGTTAAGTCAGATGGCTAGTCATCAGGCTAGCTATTTATTTCAGCTTGTTAAGTCAGCTGGCTAGCTAGGAATCTAGCTATATGTCTGCAAGTCATATCAGCTAGTTCGCTAGTTAATCAGCTAGGTAATTCAGTTGGCTACCTAGGTTGCTAGCTAGTTAAGCCAGCTAGCTATTCCAGCTGGCTAACTAGGTAGCTAGCTAGTTTATTCAGCTAGTTAAGTCAGGTTGCTATCTGGTTAAGTCAGCGAGTTAAGTCAGTTGGCTACCCAGCTGCCTAGCTGGGTAGCTAGCTGTTAAATCTGCTGGCTAGCCAGTTAGCTAGCTCGTTAAACACCCCAGTTATGTAAGCTCACTAGCCAGCTGGTTAGCTGGACAGCTAAGTCAGCTGGAAGCTAAGTCAGCTGGCAAACCAGCAGGCTACCTTGGTAGCTAGCTAGTTAAGTCAGCTGGCCATCCTGTTGACTAGCTAGGTAACTAGGCAGTTATGTCAACCTGCTAGATAACTGGAAGCTAGTTATGTCACCTAGTTAATTCACTGGCTTGACAGTTGGCTAGGTAACTAGGTCTGGTGTTTAGCACGCTGACTAGCTTGTTAAGGCACCTAGTTAAGTCAGCAGGCTAGCCAGCTGGCTAGCTATTTAGCAAGCTAGTTAATTCAGCTTACTAGCAATCAGTTAAGCTATATAAGTCAGCTAAAGTCAGGTGGCTAGCCTGATGACTAGATAGGCAGTGAGATAGTTAATTAAATTGGCTAGCCAGCTGGCTAGCTAAATAAGTAAGCTAGCTAATTCAGCATGGAAGCCAGCTAGCTAACTAGTTAGAGAGCTACTTAAGTCAGCTCGATAGCCAGCTTGCTCACTAGTTAACACATCTAGTTGAGTCAGCTGACTAGTGAACTGGCTAGCTCGTTAAGTCAGCTAGTTAAATCAGTTGGCTTGCCAACTGGCTAGCTATGCAGCAAGCTAGTTAAGTCAGCTGGCTAGAAACAGGATAGCTAGTTAAGTCAGCTAGTTAATTTAGTTGGCTTCCCAGCTACCTAGCTAGCTAAGTCAGCTGGCAAGCCAGCTGGCTAGCTGGTAAAGACAGCTAGTTAACTGGCCATCCAGCTGGCTAGCTAATTAAGTCAGCTGGTCAGACAGCTGGTTTCTGGTTAAGTCAGCTAGTTAAGTCAACTGGCCAGGCAGCTTGCTAGCTAGGTAGCTAGCTAGTTATATCAGCTAGTTAAGACAACTGGCTAGCTAGGTAGCTAGCTAGTTAAGTCATCTAGGTAAGTCAGCTGGATAGCTAATTAAGTCAGTTAGTTAAGTCAGCTGGCAAGCCAGTTAAGTAACTTAGTTAAGTAAGTGCACTGGCCCAGAAGGTTAGCTAGGTAGGTAGGTAGTCAATTCAGCTTGCAAGCCAACATGTTATGTAGGTAGGAAGCTAGTAAGTCAGCTGGTTAGCCATCAGTCTATCTAGTTTTGTCAGCTAGTTAAGTCTGCTGGCTATCCAGCTGCCTCACCAGGTAGTTATGTAGTTAAGTCTGCTGGCTAGCCAGCTGGCTACATCGTTAATTCACCTACTTAAATCACCTGGCTATGCTGCTGGCTACCTACATAGCTATGCAATTAATTCAGCTGGGTAACAAGCTGGACAGTTAGTTAAGTCAACTAGTTTATTCAGCTGGCTAATCAGTTGGCTAGCTCATTGGTCAGCTCATTAAGTCTGTTGTCTAGCCAGCTGGATAGCTGGTTAAAAAGCTAATTACATCAGATGGGTAGCAAACTTGCTTGCTAGTTGTTTCAGGTAGATAAGTCTGCTGGCTAGCTAGGAAGCTAGTTAGTTAAGTCAGCTAGATATGTCAGCTAACTAGCTAGTTAAGTCAGCTAGGTAGGTAGCTAGCTAGTCATGTCAGCTGTCTAGCCTGCTGACTAGATATTTAAATAACCAAGTTAAGTCAGCTGACTAGCCAGCTGGCTAGCTAGGTACCTTGCCAGTTAAATCATCTTGCTATACAGCTTGCTAGAAAGATAAGTCACCTAGTTAATTCAGCTGGATAGCCTGCTGGCTAGCTATGTAGCAAGCTAGTTAATTCAACTGACTAGAAAGCAGGCCAGCTAGGTGCAACAGCTAGTTAAATCAGCTGACTAGCCAGTTAGCTAGCCAATTAGTGTCCTAGTTAAGTCAGTTGACTAGTCAGTTGGCAAGCTAATTAAGTCAGCTAGTTAAGAAAGCTGACTATCCAGATGGCTAGAGAGCTAGAGAGCCAATTAAGTCATCAGATAGCCAGCTGGATAATGAGTTAAGCAAGCTAGTTTAGTCACTTGGCTAGCCAGCTGCCTAGCACGTTAATCAACTAGCTGATTAATCAGCTGGCTAACCAGTTGGTTAGCTAGTTAAGTTACATTGTTAAGTTAGCTGGCTAACCAGCTCGCTAGCTAGTTAAAAATTTAGTTAATTCAGATGGCTAGACAGCTGTCTGGCTAGTTATTTCAAGGTAGTGAATACAATTGGCTAGCTAGGTAACCAGCTACGTAAGTCAGCTAGTTATATCAGCTAGCTAGCTAGTTAAGTCAGCTAGTTATGTCAGCAGGCTAGCTAGTTAAGTTAGCTAGTTAAGTCAGCTGGCTAGCCACCTCCGTAGCTGGGCAGCTAGTAGTTAAGTCAGCTGGCTAGCCAGCTGGCTAGCTAGTTAAGTCACCTAGTTAAAACAGCTCACCAGTCAGCTGGTTAGCTAGAAAGCTAGGTAGTTAAGTAAGCTGGCAAGCCAGCAGGATATGTAGGTAGCTAATTAGTTAGTCAGCTGGTTATCTAGCTGGCTAACTATGTAGCTAGACAGTTATGTAAGCCTGCTAGCCAGCTGGCTAGTTAGTTATGTAAACTAGTTAAGTCAGCTGGCTAGACAGCTGGTAGTTGTGTAGCTAGCTAGTTATGTCAGCTGTCCAGCAAGCTGGCTAGCAACTTAAGTAACCTAGTTAAATCAGCTGGCTATACAGCTGGCAAGCTAGTTAGCTAGCTAGCTAGGTCAGCTGTCCAGCCAGATGGCTAGCTAA
>NW_007249468.1:0-778 GCF_000164805.1 Carlito syrichta
CTGTATGTGAGGACTCCCATTACCCAGATTCCTACTTCAAAAACCTGATTCGTGGTTACCTCTGAGGAAGACAGCCTGTAATTTTTCGGATTTATGTCCCATGTAACAAAGATTCCTCATACTTCCTTAGCAATATGTCGTGTAGTTTCCTGTATATGACAACTCCCATTACCCATATACCTGTTTCACTCTGCTGGATGCCGAGACAGTTCCTAGTGACCTAGAATTCCAGTTGTTTTGATATCAAGAGAAAGACTCCCATAATGTTCTTTGAGAACTGGATTCCACGATTCCTGATTCCTCTTCACAAGACCTACACAAATCGTGGAATCATCAAAAAACAACATCCCAATTCCGACCTACCTGCCCACAAGAATTTTCTGTAGTTTGAGGCCACCTGAATCGAGGGATTTTGTACCAATATTCCGTTTGGTTCTGGGAAACATGATTATGGTCGTAGATGTTCCTAGGACACAAAAGTATTTGTAGGGCCAGATCCTTGATTGAAACTAACAAGAGCACCAGAGAGTTCCTGTGGATCTTTAATGACAGATTTAGCAAATCCACAGAGCAAGTATCTCTGAAAAATGTAGGGACCCGAAAGCCCAGAATGATGATTAAACCTTATCAGGAGGCCCTGTAGATTCCGTTTAATGAAAACTCTTACAACCGGATTTCCTTTTCGTTCTCAGCAAAGATGCCCTGATTTTTCCCTGTTGATGTGGATTCCAAACACTGTATACAAAAAGACAGATGCCCAGAATTTTTCCTAGGGACG
>NW_007249468.1:992-4849 GCF_000164805.1 Carlito syrichta
TGCCCGATATCCGTTTACATCTTTCAAGAGGACCAGAATATTAATGGAGTCCTGAAATGATCGATTCGTAATATCCAAATGCTAAATTGCTCCGATCCATTTGGGGAGCTGAATGCCGTGTTTCTTGTTTGTTCCATAGCCCAAACCCTGGGAATTTTTGGATTGATGATTCGTACAAGAAAGATTCTTTATTCTTCCTTAGTTAGAGGCCGTGCAGTGTCCTTTATATGAGGACTCTCTTTCCCTACATTCCTGTTTGAAACCCTGATTTTTGTTTATCCCTTAGTAAGATGCCATGTAGGTTTTTGATAGACGTATTGTGTAAACCGATTTCTTCTTTTTTCTTAGTAAGTGGCCATATAGTTTCCTGTATATGAGGACTGCTATTACCCAAAATCCTGCCTCCAATCCCTGATTCGTCCTTAGCCATCAGCAAGATGCCCTGTAGATTTTCAGAACTGAGGACTCGTATAACCCAGATTCCTTATTTTTAGCAACAGCTGTGCAGTTGCCTGTATATGATTACTTCATTTCCCATATACATGCGTTGAAAGCCTACTGATTGTTTAGACCTTAGGAAGATGCCGTGTAGTTTTTTTGGGGGTTTAGGACACAAGTCACCCTGATTCCTTATTATTTCTTAGAAAAGTCTGTGCAGATACCTATATATGAGGATTTCATTTCCCTAAATTATGCGTCAAAAACCCAAATTCGTGTTTAGCCCTTAGCTAGAAACCCTGAAGTTTTTTTTGTGATTGCGGACACGTGTAAACCAGATTCCTTATTCTTCCTTAGCAATAGACACTGCAGTTTCCTGTGTATGAGGACACCCATGATCCAGATTCCTACTGCCAAAACCTGATTGGAAGTTATCTCTTAGCAAGACGCTCTGTAGGTTTTCGGGATGGAGGACTCGAGTAACTAAGATGCCTTATCCTTCTAGAGGAAAATGTCGTGTAGTGTTCTGTATATGAAGACTTCCATTAATAAAATCCCTGCTTCATTCTCAGACTCTCACGAGGCATTTCTTCTTGACGTAGAATTCCAGTTGCTTGGATATCAAGAGAAAGACTCCCATAAAGTTCTTGTGGCATACATACCCAAGATTCCTGGTTCCCGTTTCAAAAAAACACACTAATAATGTAGCAACATAGAAGCCCAGATTGCTGATTAAACCTTGTCAAGAGAACTTCTAGATTTAGGCGATTGAGAACTCCAAGACCGCATTACCTTTCCGTTCTCAGCAAGAAGGCTTGATGTTCCCTGTCTATGTGGATTCCAAAACTCTGTATACAAAAATGCATATTCCTAGGTGTTTCTTAGGGACGTGGAATCCATGATTCCTGGTTACATTTTAATAATTCATACAAAATATTTGGCAACTACAAAACCATTTGTCTCTCTCAAAATAAAAGTACAAACAGAAATTTAAGGATTTAATTTCCTTTATATGAAGACAGCCATTACCCACATTCACGCATCCAATCACTGATTCTTCTTTAGCCGTCAGCAAGATGCCCTGTAGTGTTTCAGGACTAAGGACTCGTATAACCCAGATTCCTTATTTTTAGAAACAGCCGTGCACTTGCCTGTATATGAGTACTCCCTTTCCCAGATACATGCATCGAAACCCTGATGCTTGTTTAGACCTTAGGAATACTCTGTGCAGTTTTTTGGGTATTGAGAACACATGTCACACTGATTCCTTATTCTGTCTTAAAAAAAAGTCGGTGAAGTTGCCTGTATATGAGGATTTCATTTCCCTAGATTATGCTTCAAAACCAAAATTCATGTTTAGACCTTAACATGAAACACTGAGGTTTGTTCGGGGATTGTGGACACGTGTAAACCAGATTCCTTATTCTTCTTTAGCCATAGACAGTGCAGTGTCCTGTATATGAGGACACCCATTATCCAGATTCCTACTGAGAAAACCTGATTGATGGCTATCTTTTAGCAAGACGCTCTGTAAGTTTTTGTGATGGAGGACTCGTGTAACCAATATTCCTTATTTTTCTGTAGCAACAGGTCATGTTGTGTTCTGTCCTTGAGACTCCCATTAATTAAATTCCGGTTTCATTCTCAGCAAGACCCTGAGACATTTCCTGGTGACCTAGAATTCCAGTTGCTTGGATATCAAGAGAAAGACTCCCATAAAGTTCTTGTGGAAATGGAACCCAAGATTCCGGGTTCCTTTTCAAAAGGCACACTAATAATGTAGCAACAAAGAAACCCAGATTGCTGATTTAACCTTATCAAGAGAACTTGTCGATTTAGGCGATTGAGAACTCCAAGAACCGCATTGCCTTTCCGTTCTCAGGAAGATGTCCTGCTTTTCCCTGTCGATGTGGATTCCAAAACTCTGTATACAAAACTGCAGAGTCCCAGATGTTTCTTAGGGAGGTATGAATCCATAATTCCTGGTTACATTTTAATAATTCGTACTAAATATTTGGCAACTGCAAATTCTCCGCCTCTCTGGAAATAAAAGTACAAACGGAAATTTAATGATTACCAAGTTCACCTTAAGACCAGAGTTACATTCAAATATGGCAAGAAAATAATTTTTTTCCGGGAATCTGGCCTTAGTTGTCCAGAGGAACCTAAGTGATTGTCCTACCAGATACCAGTTTAAAACTAACAAGAGGAGCAGAAAGTTCCTGTGCATCTGTAATGATAGATTTAGCGTATCCAAGGAGCATGTAGCTCTGAAAAATGGAGGGATCCTGAAACCCATATTGGTGATTAAAACTTATCAAGAGGCCCTGTCGATTCCGGTTAAGGAGAACTCGTAGAACTGGATTTCCTTTTCGTTCTCACAAGATGCCCTGATTTTCCCTGTTGATGTGGATTCCAAACTCTGTGTACAAAAAGACAGATGTCTAGAATTTTCCTAGGGACGTGGAATCCATGATTCTTGGTGACCTTTAAAAATACGTACTAAACATGTAGCAAATTCGATACACTTTTCGCCTCTCAAACTAAAAAGAGAAATGGAAGTGGAAGGGTGCAGGGTTCACCTTAAGCCCAGAGTTACATCCAAATATGGCAAGAAGATTCTCTTTTTGCTGGAATATGGCCTTAGATTTTCTGAGGAACCTAATGGACTTGGAGTGCCCGATACCCGTTTACAACTTTCAAGAGGTCCTGAGGGTTGCCGGAGTCCTGAAACGACAGACTCGTAATATTCGCATGCTATATTGCTCCAAAATATTTGGGCAGCTCGAGCCCTGTTTCTTGTTTCTCCCATAGCAGACACCCTGGAAATTTTATGAATAGGGGACTCGTACAGCAAAGACTCTTTATTCTGTTTTAGTTAGAGGCCGTATACTGTCCTGTATATAAGGGTTTTCTTTCCCTAAACTCCTGCTTCAAAACCCTGATTCTTGATTAGCCCTTAATAAGTCGCCATGTAGATTTTTTGATAGAGGAACAGTGGAAAACAGATTTCTTCTTTTTTCTTACCAAGAGGCCATGCAGTTTCCTGTATATGAGGACTGCTCTTACCCACATTCATGCTTCGAATCCCTGATCCTTCCTTAACCGACAGCAAGATGTGCTGTAGAGCTTCAGGACTGAGGACTCATATAACCCAGATTCCTTATTTTTAGCAACAGTCGTGCAGTTTCCGGTATACGAGTACTCCCTTTCCCAGAAAAATGCGTCTAAAACCTGATGCTTTTCAGGACCTTAGGAAGACGCAGTGTAGTTTTTTGGGGATTGAGAACACATGTCACCCAGATCCTTTTTCTTTCTTAGGAAATGTCTGTGCAGTTACCTGTATATGAGGATTTCATTTCCCTAGATTATGCTTCAAAAATCCAAATTCGTGTTTAGCCCTTAGCAAGACACCCTGA
>NW_007249468.1:5083-6775 GCF_000164805.1 Carlito syrichta
GTGATCTAGAATTCCAGTTGCTTGGATATCAAGAGAAAGACTCCCATAAAGTTCTTGTGGAATTGGAATCCAAGATTCCTGGTTCCCTTTTCAAAAGATACACTAAAAAATGGCGACATAGTATCCCATATTACGGATTTAACCTTATCAAAAGAACTTCTAGATTTCGGCGATTGAGAACTTCAAGAACCCTTTCCCTTTCCGTTCTCAGCAAGATGCCCTGATGTTCCCTGTCTATGTGGATTCCAAGACTCTGTATACAAAAATGCAGATTCCCAGATGTTTCCTAGGGACGTGGAACCCATGCTTCCTGGTTACATATTAATAATTCGTATTAACTATTTGGCTATTGCAAAACCATCGGACTCTCCCCAAATCAAAGTAAACACGGAAATGTAAGGTTTACCAAATTAATCTTAATACCAGAGTTACACAAAATACAGCAAGAAGATACTTTTGTTTCGGGAATCTGGCCTGGGTTGTCCCTAGGAAACTAAGGGACTTGTAGTACCAGATACCCTTTTACAACTCCCAAGGAGACCAGAGTGTTGCTGGAGTCCTGAAATGACTGATTCATAATACCCACAAGCCAAATATCTCCGAAACATGAGACGAGCTCAAAGCCCTTATCCATGTGTATCCCGTAGCAAGACACACGGAGGATTTCTCGTATTGTAGACTAGTGTATCACAGATTCCTTAGTTTTCCTTAGTGAAGTTCCGTGTATTCTCCAGTATATGAGGGCTCCGTTTCCCCAGAACCCTGTTTGGAAACCCTGATTCTTGTTTAGCCCTTAGCAAGATATCATATACATATTGTGATGGAGGACCCGTGTAAACAAGTTTCTTATTTCTCCTTAGCAAGTGATCACGTAGACTTTGTATATGAGGCCCGCTATTACCTATTTTGCAGCTTCTAAATCCTGATTGTTGTTTAACCCACAGCAGATTGCCTATTGAGTTTTAGGACTGAAGACTGCTATAACCCTGATTCATTTTCTTCCTTGGCAAGGGGGCGTTTGTTTTCCTCAATATTAGGACTCTCCTTAAATTGATCCTGATTCGACACTATGAAACTGTTTAACCCCTTCCAAGATGCCCTATAGATTTTTGGGATTGAGGACTGATGTATTCCAGATTCCTCATTCTTTCTTACAGAAAGGTCAAGTAGTTGCCTGTATATAAGGACTCCATTTCCCCACATTCATGCTTCATACACCCTGATTCGTGTTAGACCATAGCAAGACGGCGTGAAGTTTTTTTGGGATTGAGGACACGAGTAACGCAGATTCCTAATTCTTACTTAGCAATAGGCAGTGAAGTTTCCTGTATGTGAGGACTCCCATTACCCAGATTCCTACTTCAAAAACCTGATTCGTGGTTACCTCTGAGGAAGACGGCCTGTATTTTTTGGGATTTAGGTCTCATGTAACAAAGATTTCTCATACTTCCTTAGCAATATGTCGTGTAGTTTCCTGTATATGACGACTCCCATTACCCAGATACCTGTTTCACTCTGCTGGATGCGGAGACAATTCCTGGTGACCTAGAATTCCAGTTGTTTTGATATCAAGATAAAGACTCCCATAATGTTCTTTGAGAACTGGAATCCACGATTCCTGATTCCTCTTCACAAGACCTACACAAATCGTGGAATCATCAAACACACAACCCAATTCCGACCTACCTGCCC